>NC_090656.1:159591262-159698762 GCF_040937935.1 Hyperolius riggenbachi | reverse complement strand
CAAGAATCCTTGACAGACACTTATCCCAGGTTGTCCCGGACCTGATATACTATGATCAGACAGGGTTTGTACCCGGAAGAGAGGCACGGAAGAACACTATTAGGACCTTAATATGCGAGAGCCCGGTCCATCCCTGTCGTGTGCCTCTCGACAGATGCCAAGAAGGCGCTTGACAGGGTGGACTGGGATTTTATTAAACTAATATTCAAGAAAATTGGTCTGGGAGAAAGGATGAGAGCGTATGTTCTAGTGCTATATTCATCCCCTGGGGCCAGGATTAAGATAAATGGAACCCTGTCGGAGCCCTTAGAAATAAGGAATGGGACAAGGCAGGGCTGTCCCCTCTCCCCGCTAATTTTTGCCTTGACTCTGGAGCCACTATTGAGACATATTAGAGGAAATTTAAGATATAACGGGGATTAAGGTGGGAAGGGAGGTCCATAAAATTGCCGCATACGCGGATGACCTCCTATTTTTTTTTTTTTCTTTCCCGACCCAGAATTGCTCTACCTCGCCTGCTCGAAAAATTTAAGAAATATGGATTATTGTCCAACTTTAAAGTAAACTGGGATAAATGTGAGGCCTTAGGAGGAGTATAAAAGAGAATTTCCCAATAAAATGGGTCTCCCGGACCCTGACTTACCTGGTGGTTAGGGTGGCAGCCGACTCTAGGGACATTATTATTATTATTATTATTAATATTATTATTGATTTATAAAGCGCCAACATATTCCGTGGTGCTGTACAAAGTAAGAAACAAAAATGGGGTACATAATACAGACAATGGTGTACACTAATATACTAGATACATAATTAGTGACAAAATACAAAAAATGATACAGCATACAGACTACAAAAAAACAGAAGTGGTAATGACCGTGATAAAAGTAACATGATGAATAAAATGTATAATGATTTCCAAGACACAAAAGGGGGAGAGAGCCCTGCCCTTGCGAGCTTACAATCTAAAGGGAATGGGGGGAAACAAGAGGAGGGGTAGTATACGATAAAATATATAAAGGCAGTGTGTTTTAGGATACCTAGTAGGAGTGCAATTTGGTCTTAGGACAAAGGGAAGTGGCCTAGGGTAGCGCATATGCTTGTCGGAACAAATGAGTTTTTAGAGAGCGTTTAAAAGAAACAAAGGTTGGCGAGTGAAGGATGTGTTGTGGGAGGGGATTCCAGAGAAGGGGTGAAGCGCGTGCAAAATCTTGTAAGTGTAAATGTGAGGAGGTGATTCTAGAGGAGGACAACAGAAGATAGTGTGCAGATCTGAGATTGCGATTGGGTTTGTATCTGGAAATTGGTGAGGATATGTACCGGGGAGAAAGATTGTGGAGAGCTTTGTAGATTGGGGTTAGGAGTTTGAACTGGATCCTCTGGTTAATTGGCATCCAGTGAAGAGCTTGACAGAGAGGGTCAGCAGAGGAAGATCGAGAAGAAAGATGAATGAGACTGATGCTGAGTTCAGTACCGACTGGAGCGGGCCAGTTTGTTAGAAGGTAGTCCACAAAGTAGTACGTTGCAGTAGTCCAGACGAGAAATTATAAGAGCATGTATTAACATTTTGGTTGTGTCCTTGAGTGAGAAAGGGACGGGTGCGAGATATATTTTTGAGCTGAAGATGGCTGAGCTGGTTATGGAGTTAAGATGAGGAATAAAAGAGAGAGAAGAGTGGAATATTACACCCAAGCACCGTGCTTTGGGAACTGAAGTTATGGGAATGTTATTAACATTTATAGTTACTTCAGGCAGAGAGGTGGCCAGAGACAGTGGAAAAATTATTAGTTCTGTACATAGTACAGTTTAACTATAAAGAGATGGGGAGGGAAATAGCTAAAGATCTCCAGAGATGGAATAAGCCTGAATTTTCATGGCTGGGGAGGGTGAGTATATTAAAAATGAACATTTTACCGAGACTTCTATATGTGTTTCATACCCTCCCAGTCGCAGTGCCATAGTCTTTCTTCCAAAATGTTAGAAGAGACTTACTAAAGTTTATATGGAATGCTAAGCCTCCCAGGATAAGTGTTAAGTTATTGACATAACCTAGACAGAGAGGAGGGCTAGCGGTACCAGACCCCTATTTATATTATGTGGCTTCTACCCTTAATAGGATTGTGGATTGGCATAGATCCACACAAAATAAGAGATGGGTTAATCTGGAGCAAGAGCTGGAAATTATACAGCTAAGAAATATACCTTGGATGGGGTCAAATTATAAACCTACCCACCCGGCAAGTGAATTATTGGGGCATACACTAAACATTTTTTTTATAAACGCAATAAGAAAACTGAGCTCACGGTGTGCCCCTCTCCCCTATAACCGGTCTTAGATGATCCAGAATTTGCTCCTGGGATGCAAAGAAATGCATATCATATTTGGAGAGGGACAAAGGGCCTGCAGGCCCGAATGTTAATAGAGGAGGGAAGGTGGAAGGCACTAACTGAAATAGAAAGATCCCTGCAGATGGAGGGACTGGACTTTTGGAGCTTGGCACAAATTAGGTCATTCCTGAGTTTGAAGGGCACGAGGGAAAAGTTTATCCAGGAGAAATACTAGATTCGAGGATCTTTGTGAGAGAGAAGGGAGCGCTGTCCCAGATATATGCAATTTTGAATGGTCAGGGCCACCATACACAAGCTATTAGAGATAAATGGCAGGTAGATCTACAAAGGGATCTCACGGATATACAATGGAGGAAAGTACTAATATGGGCACATAAGTCCTCCATTTCAGCAAAAATACAGGAGACTGGCTTTAAAATACTAACAAGGTGGTAGGAGAAATTAGGAAAGATGCTTCAAGGAGCAGATAGGAAGTGTTGGAGATGTCGAAAAGATATAGGCTCTTTAACCACTTGCCGACCGCCCACTACCTATGGGCGGCGGCAAGGTGGCTCCCCCAGGACCGCGTCACGCGATCGGCGGCAGCACCTGTGGGACTAATTAGCTGGGGCATCCGCCGGAATCAGGCTCCACCCACCCGTGATGTCAATCTGTCGGCCAATTAGCAGCGCCGGCGGGTTGTGAACACCCCAATCTCGCCGTTACTAATGTATAATACACTTTGTTAAGCTAACAAAGTGTATTATACTGGCTGCCTCCTCCCCTGGTGGTCCCAGTGATCGAGTGACCACCAGGGGAGGAGGCAGCTGTGTCTGTAAACACACAAGCACACTGATCCTGCCCCCTGATCGCCCACAGCACCCTTCAGACCACCCCCTCCCCCCGATCACCCCCTCAGACCACTGTTTGCACCCAATCACCACCCTAATCACCCATCAATCACTCCCTGTCACTGTCAACGCTATATTTTAGACTAGGCTCAGCCACTAGGGGTTCCTGATCACCCCCCCCCCACACACACACACACACACCCTCAGATCCTCCCCAGACCCCTCCCCCATGTGTACTGTATACATCTATTCTCACCTGTAATCACCCACTGATCACCGGTCAGTCACCCATCAATCACTCCCTGTCACTGCCAACCCATCAGTCCAGACCCTAACCTGCCCCTTGTGGGCACCTGATCACCCACCCACACCCTCAGATCGCCCGCAGATCCGCCCTCAGATTACCTCCCAAGTGCATAGTTTACATCTGTCCTCCCCTCTAATCACCCATCAATCACCCCCTGTCACCACCTGTCACTGTTACCCATCAGATCAGACCCTAATCTGCCCCTTGCGGGCACCCAATCACCCTCAGACCCCCCCCCCCCCCCCCAATCACCTCTCCAGTGCATTAATTGCATCTATCCTCCCCTCTAATCACCCCCTGAGACACCCATCAATCACCCCCTAGCACTCCTACCCATCAGATCAGGCCCTAATCTGCCCCCTGCGGGCTTCTGAGCACCCGCCTACACCCTCAGATCGCCCTCAGACCCCCTCTGATCAACTCGCCAGTGCATTGCTTGCATATATTCTCCCCTGTAGTCACCTACTGAACACCTATCAATCACCCTGTCACCCCTGTTACCACCTGTCACTGCTACCCAGCAGATCAGACCCTAATCTGCCCCTTGTGGGCACCCAAACACCCGCCCACACCCTCAGACCCCCCCCCCCCTGGATCACCTCCCCAGTGCATTGATTGCATCTATCCTCCCCTCTAATCACCCCCTGAGACGCCCATCAATCGCCTCCTGTCACCCCTTAGCACTCCTACCCACTCCTACCCATCAGATCAGGCCCTAACCTGCCCCCTGCAGGCTTCTGATCACCTGCCCACACCCTCTGATCCCTCTCAGACCCCCCCCCCCCCCCCCCCCGATCACCCCCCTGTCACTATCCTAGTGATCTAAAAACAGTGATCAGTGAAAACTCACTTTTTTTAGTATAACCAGTGTTAACAGTTAGGCCAGTTATTTAGCTAGGACCCTTCGTTGGGTAGTTAGCGTCAGTTAGCACCCAGCCCACCACACCGCAGTCACTAATTAGTTGTTGATTAGCATCATCACTGTCGCTAATCAGCATTGCTACTATATAGTATCTGTAAGTGATCATTACTGATCACAGTCAGATCTATATTAGGGGCACTAGGATACACTAAAAACGCAGTGTTTGACCGATTAGGCCTGATCGTTTCGCCTGCACTTGCGTTCAGCCCGCCCCACCGCAGTGACAGAATTATTTTTTTTTTCTGATAACTGCAAAAAACACTGTACAATAGCTGTGGCGCTGTAAAGATCAGTTATGACTTTTTTTTTGTTTTTTTTGTTTTATCAAAACTCAGTGACCACAGCTTTCTACTTAACATGTACTCCCTTTTACTAGGTAGGTGCTCTTTTTCCTGGGTAGTCTCAGAGGAATACCCCCTAAATTTTGCAGTCCACCATGGCAAAAAAGGGGTATTCCGCTGAAGAGGCCGAGATTCTGGCCCAATGGGGTGAGTGCGATTGGGAAGCCTCATCTGAAGAATCATCCGGGTCAGAATACGAACCGGTGAACAGCAGTGGCTCTCTGACCGATCGCAATGACGAGGTTGAGGTCCCAACTAGAGCCAGGCGTACCACACCCGATGTCACTGGACCGCAGGATCAAAATCAAAAGCAGAGTGGTGCTAGCGCTGATCTAAGTTTTCTTGGTGAGGCATGCACCAACAGCGTTGCATCTCCTGGACCTAGCACAAGTACTACCATAGACCCTAGTGAAGTGGCAAGCACCAGCATGGTAGTAGAAACTGGTTCGGTGGCACATGCAAATGAATCGCAGCCACCAGCAAAACGGGCCCGTACTACCCATAGTCTCCCAGAGGTGCTGGCAAATACCAATTGACAATCCCCTGGTTCTGCTGCACTCGTACTGCCCCCTTTCACCTCCCAGTCTGGAGTCCAGGTGGAGACAGATAATCTAGGATCGGCCCTAGACTTTTTTCATCTGTTCTGAACCGTGGATCTCTACGACTTAATTGTGGCTGAGACCAACCGTTATGCCACACAATACGCAACCGCCAATCCGAGAATCTACCATGCCCAGCCTTTTCGGTGGAAACCACTCCCCAAGTTTCCAAACTTAACATTTTTTGCTCCTTTTCCTTAACATGGGTCTAGTCAAAAATAATGTATTGCGGTTTTATTGGTCTACGCACCCAATACATCACATGCCCATGTTCTCTGCTGCCATGTCCAGGTCACGATTTGAGAACATCCTGCGCTTCCTGCACTTCAGTGCCAATACAACCGGTCATCTAAAAGGCCAACCTGCTAATGATTGGTCCCACAAAATTTGGCCCTCATAGACCACCTCTCATCAAAATTTGTAGATGCTTATACCCCTGAACAGTCATTTTGAGGCATTTGGTTTCCAGACTACCCCTCACGGTTTAGGGGCCCTAAAATGCCAGGGCAGTATAGGAACCCCACAAGTGACCCCATTTTAGAAAGAAGACACCACAAGGTATTCCGTTAGGTGTATGATGAGTTCATAGAAGATTTTATTTTTTGTCACAAGTTACTGGAAAATGACACTTTGTGAAAAAAAAAAACAATAAAAATAAATTTCCGCTAACTATATACTATACTGCCCTGGCATTTTAGGGGCCCTAAACTGTGAGGAGGAGTGTAGAAACCAAATGCCTCAAAATGACTTGTGAAATCCTAAAGGTACTCATTGGACGTTGGGCCCCTTAGCGCACCTAGGCTGCAAAAAGGGGTCACATATGTGGTATTGCCGTACTCGGTAGAAGTAGTATAATGTGTTTTGGGGTGTATTTTTACACATACCGATGCTGGGTGGGAGAAATATCTCTGTAAATGGACAATTGTGTGTAAAAAAAAAAAAAAAAAATCAAAAAATTCTCATTTACAGAGATAATTCTCCCACCCAGCATGGGTATATGTACAATACACCGCAAAACACATTATACTATTTCTCCTGAGTACGGCGATACCACATGTGTGACCACTTTTTGCAGCCTAGGTGCGCTAAAGGGCCCAAAGTCCAGAGCACCTTTAGGCTTTACAGGGGTGCTTACAATTTAGCACCCCCCAAAATGCCAGGACAATAAACACACCCCACAAATGACCGCATTTTGGAAAGTAGACACCACAAAGTATTCAGAGAGGGGCATAGTGAGTCCGTGGCAGAATTTTTTTTTTTATTTTTTTTTTGTCACAAGTTAGCACAAATGGAAACTTTTTTTTTTAACCTTTATTTTTGCCACAACGTGTCATTTTCCACTAACTTGTGACAAAAAATAAAATCCATGAACTCACCATGCCTCTTAGTGAATACTTTGGGATGTCTTCTTTCCAAAATGGGGTCATTTGGGGGGTATTTATACTATCCTGGAATTCTAGCACCTCATGAAACATGACAGGTGCTCAGAAAAGTCAGAGATGCTTCAAACTGGGGAAATTCACTTTTTGCACCATAGTTTGTAAATGCTATAACTTTTACCCAAACAAAAAAAAAAATCCAATAAGTGTCGATTGATAAAAGACATGTAGCAAAATAAATTTAGACAACAATTTTATATAGAAATTTTACTTTATTTGAAAAATGTCAGCACAGAAAGTTAAAAAAAAATTTTTTGACAAAATTCATGCCTTTTTTGATGAATATAATAAAAACTAAAAACAGCAGCAATCAAATAGCACCAAAAGAAAGCTGTATTAGTGACAAGAAAAGGAGGTAAAATTCATTTAGCTAGTAGGTTGTATGACCAAGCAATAAACCGATAAAGCTGCAGTGGTCTGAATGGGAAAGAGTGTCTGGTCCTTAAGGGGTTTTAAGACTGCAGTCCTTAAGTGGTTAAAACATATATTTTGGGACTGTGGTGACATCAGACCCTTCAGGGAAGTGATGGAGATTGAGCCACCAGATGATCCAGGCTTCTTTCTTCTCCATCTTAATAGTTGGAGTATTGGAAGATATAAGAGGTTGTTAACTCACCATCTAATAGACAGTGCTAGAGCACTTATAGGGAGGCATTGGAAGTCAACAAGTCCCCCCTCTGTTGTGGAGTGGCTTGGGGAGGTCTCGCATATATTTAAAATGGAGCAATTAACACACTATTTACATGAAACAGAGGATCAGGGAGTAGAGGTCTGGGAAAATGGGTCAGATTTACAGGAACAGAAAGATATAGGAAGATCTTGGGAGGTGGAATTTAGTACGATCAGGCTGGGGCATGACTGGACAATTTGGATGCAGTGCCTTGGTGGGTCCTGTCTCTGAACACCCCCCCCCCCCCCCACCACCACCACCCCCCGTGGGTTCCCCACAACCTATGGCTGGGGAAGATGGAAGGTGTGATTGAAGTATGGAAGGTATGTGAATGTATTGACTGCATTGAGATGGAATATATTATGGCTCTGAGGGGTAATGTTTGGGGGATGATTAGATACAAGGGCGGACTGACCATTAGGGCACTCGGGCCCAGACTAGTGGCACACAGATCAGCGCTCCCTCCGGTAGCTGTACAGCGGTAAGTCTCCGCCCGCTGTCAGCCGCTCCCCACACTTTACAGATTCTGGAGGGGAGAGCCAGGAAGTGGGGCCCCAAGGTGAGGGAAGGGGGGGGGGTGGAACTTCCCTCCTTCTCTAATGCTATGCCCATCGCCCTCCTTCACTGGCTGTCTCCCCTCCTGGAGACACCTACAAGCCTGGCTGCATATACTGGGGGCACTTATAGACCTAGCAACATATACTGAGGGCACCTATAGACCTGGCTATACTGGGGAGACCTATACACCTGGCTGCATATATTGGGGAGACCTATACACCTGGCTGCATATACTGGGGGCACTTATACACCTGACTACATATACTGGGGGCACTTATAAACCTAGCTACATATACTGGGGGCACTTATAAACCTAGCTACATATACTGGGGGCACCAATAGACCTGGCTATACTGGGGACACCTATACACCTGGCTGCATATACTGGGAAGACCTATACACCTGGCTGCATATACTGGGGGCACTTATACACCTGACTACATATACTTGGGGCACTTATAGACCTAGCTACATATACTGGGGGCACCTATAGACCTGGCTATACTGGGGAGACCTATACACCTGGCTGCATATACTGGGGGAACTTGTACACCTGACTACATATACTGGGGGCACTTATAGACCTAGCTACATATACTGGGGGCACCTAAAGACCTGGCTATCTGTACTGGGGACACCTATAGGCCTGGCTACCTATTCTGGAAACACCTGTAGGCCTGGCTACCTATTCTGGAAACACCTGTAGGCCTGGCTACCTATTCTGGAAACACCTGTAGGCCTGGCTACCTATTCTGGAAACACCTGTAGACCTGGCTACCTATACTGGGGACACCTATAGACCTGGCTATCTTAACTGGGGACATCTATAGACCTGGCTATCCTAAATGGGGACACCTCTAGACTAGGCTACTTATACTGGGGACACCTCTAGACTAGGCTACTTATACTGGGGACACCTGTAGACTAGGCTACTTATACTGGGGACACCTATAGACCTGGATACCTGCACTGGGAAAACCTATAGACCTGGTTACTTCCACTGGGGATACCTTTTGACCTGGTTACCTATACTGGGGGCACCTATTTTTGGGGAACTGCTGCTGCCAGATTAAGTGTATTTTGAGAAACAGCTGGCAGATTGTGTATTTTTGGGGAACCGCTGCCAAATTGTGTATAATGGGGAACTGCTGCTTCCAGATTCTGTGTATTTTGGGGGAACCACTGCTGCTACATGTATTTTTGGTGATCCGCTGCCAGATTACGCACATTTTGGGGAGCCGCTGCCAAATTATGTGTATTTGGGGGAACCGCTGCTGCCAGATGTCTATTTTGGGGGAACGACTGCCATATTATCTGTATTTTGGAGGAACCTCTGCCAAATTGCATGGATTTTTGGTGAAATGCTGTCAGATTACATGTATTTTGGGGGGAAACACTATGGAAGAGTTCAAACTTCCCCGGCAGACCTTTTACACCACTGCTAAGGTCATGTATATTTTGCCCCACCCATGACCACTCCCGCATTCTGTTGCGTGACCACGCCCATATTCTGTTGCGTGACCACGCCCATTTTTTGGCACGCCGCGCTACGCGAGGCGCAGGGGTTTTATCAGTATAAAATATCACAATATAACATATTTACTGTTGTCAGTAAATTATTATATCTTAGTCTGTAAAAATATAATGGGAAAGGTGGGAAACACTGGTATGGGGGCCCCATAATCTCCTATTGCCCGGGGGCCCCATGAGTTGTTAGTCCGCCCCTGATTAGATATGAATGTAGAATGTATTTTTGGAACTCATTGTGCTGCTGGGGGGGGGAGGGAGTGAGTTATATGATTGCAATAAATGGAGTTGTTAAAATATGACACTTGTTTGTAATAAGTTATTTGAATTTGTTTGATTAAATGGAAATGATAAAGAATATAAAAGAAAAAAAAAAGGAAAAGCACGCAAGACCACGGTTCCTAATATCACTGCAGTGCTGAATGAACACCTGTTCGTCGGAAGCTGCACAAATCTAGATTCCACTGAAGAACTGCAATTAGAAAACCTCTGCTCTCAAAGACAAATGTTTCAAGGCGTTTAGAGTGGTGTAGAAACCACCAGAACTGGTCCCGCGAGCAGTGGAAAAATTTGATTTTCTCCAACGAATTATCCTTTTTTCCGACCTCCGGCCGAGTGTACGTTTGGAGACAGCCGAAAGAAGCCTTTCATCCAGACTGCCTTCTCCCAGCCGTAAAACATAGTGGGGGTTCTGTGATGATCTGGGGTGCTATTTCTTGGAAATCCGCCGGGCCAATGATTTCCCTTCATGGAAGAATTAACAGCCGAGACCATTTAGGAATTTTGGGCAACCAAGTTCATCCTATGGTGCAAGAACAGTTTCCTGAGGGGAAAGCCATCTTTCAAGATAATGCCCCAATCCATACAGCTAGAATTGTTAAAGAATGGCACGAGGAACATTCTAATGAAGTTGAGCATCTCATCTGGCCACCACAATCCCCAGACCTCAACATTATTGACCATTTATGGTCTTTATTAGAGATTCAAGTAAGCAGTCGATTTCTGCCGCCATCGTCTCTAAAAGAACTGGAGGGTGTTTTAACTGAAGAATGGGCTAAAATTCCTTTGGAAACCATTCACAATTTATATGCATCAATACCTCGGAGAACTGAGGCTGTAATTGCCTCAAAAGGTGGACCTACATCATATTAAAATATATTTTGTTGATTTTCAAGGTGTTTCCATTATTTTGTCCAACTCCTGTGTATATATGGGAAAATGTAAACTGCAGCCATTCTTACACTGTATGGCAGGGTTTTCAAACTTGGCACAGTTGGTCATTTGGTGTCTGGGTTTAATATTTAGGAAAGTGGGTGGAGCCTGCTACAGCCAATCAAAATTCACCTATTGGTTTTCAAGGGGAATATTTAAGCTGCTGCCATTCTTACACTGTTAATGCCAGAGGCCTCAAACCTGCTACTGTCGCTCATTGGGTGACTGGAGTTCAATTTCAGTAAGGGGGGTGGAGCCACAAACTGCCAATCAAATTTCATTACTAGATAAAGTGCTTCCATTTCACACTTTTTTTTATGCCAGCAACCACAAACTTGGTAATTGAGTGACTGTGTGTCATGGTTACAAAAAGTGGGCGGGAAAAAAACAATTTTCACTGGAAAAATGTAAACTGCAGACATTCTTAAACTTTTAATGGTAGGGTTCTTAAAGTGAACCTCCGGACTAAAAATCGACTCAGCAGCACTGAAAAGGCCTGGTGTTTCTTTAACAGTTTCACAGCATCAGAACTTTGTTTCTCTTATCCAAGCCTCATTTTTAGCTGCACAGAAGAAAACTGCCCGGGCTTTTTTCCCCTGATGCTGTGCAAAGCATGATGGGATTTCTGATGT
Source organism: Hyperolius riggenbachi (assembly GCF_040937935.1). Classification (NCBI taxonomy): domain Eukaryota; kingdom Metazoa; phylum Chordata; class Amphibia; order Anura; family Hyperoliidae; genus Hyperolius; species Hyperolius riggenbachi. The sequence continues at coordinate 159,687,376 of NC_090656.1, read as the reverse complement.
TGTTGCTCTCGTTCTGCTGTTTTGGTGCAATTTTTTTTTTTTTACATTTTGAATTTGACATTTCAAGCCTAGCGTGTGCAGCTGGGAGGGGTTATCAGGACACAGGACAGTTGGAACTGTGTCTCCTGCTCCTTGTCACCTCCTTTCAACCAAAAAGATGGCTGCCCCCATAACAAAGATGGCAGCTCCCATGTATCACAAACATTTGCCTGTTCTTTTAAAATAGGGTGGGTAAAAAAATATATTACCTACCTATTCTAATTAACATAACTAATGTAACTTAATGACAGTATGTTTAGGCTGAAGTTCCCCTTTAAGCTTCGCACAGTTGATCATTGGGTGTCGGGGATTAATATTCAGGAAAGTGGTTGGAGCCTACAGCAGCCAATCAAAATTCACCTGTTTTGAAGGGGAATATTTAAATAAGTGCCATTTTCACACTGTTAACGGCAGAGGGCTCAACCCTGGTACAGTTAGTCATTGGATGACATGGGTTCAAATTCAGACAAAGGAGGTGGAGCCACAAACAGCCATTTAGATTTGTTTCATTTATATGGGAAAATTTACATTATTGCTGCTGAGTAACCCGAAAAATTGCAAACTGGTTCATTGAGTGTTTGTTTGTTACGGTAAGAAAATGTGGGTGGAGCCAACAGCCAAATACATACCCAGGCAATGCCGGGTCTTCCTCTAGTTATTGATATAACTCTGTCAGCAGTTTCTTTTCTGATTCTAAATTTTATTTCTCTCATTGTTAATTGAGCGACTCTGTTCTTGATTTTTTTTTTGTTGTTGTTGTTGTTGTATTCTATACCAATAACATATATTTTTCATTAAAAAGACACGTTAATAAAATGTGAGTAAGTTGGCCGACAACCACTGACTATCAGCTATAGGAATCACTGTGTGCAATATTATACTGCAGGTAGCAAGTATTTTTGTGTACGTGTAAAAAAGACACTGAAGACGGCCGCTAGTAATATCAGTAAAATTACCAATATTCTACTACTTAATTTACATAAGTATCTCCCATTCTACCATGACCTAATTCTTGCCCCCCCCCCCCCCTTCCTGATGCCTAACCTTAACCCCTAAGGCCCCCCTTCAATCCTGACACTAAAGACTTCCGCCTCCTAACCCGAATATTCTGCCATATTTGGTAACGTTAAAGGCTGAGTACCTATAAATGGCTAAATAGTGGTTTTAAGTGGCTATGAACGGTCAAATGCAGATTAAAACAGCCAAAATCATTGTTTATTTAGCATTAACTCCTACAGTGGGGACCATTTTAACAATCCGGCTTCAAGTTTTTTTTCCTCTGCATGTGAGACCTACAAGTAAAACTTGAAAAATTAGAATATTGTGCTAATGTCCATTTATTACAGTAATTCAACTTAAAGTTGAAACTAATATATAAAATGGGAACCCTTTATATGTGTTTTTGGATTCATTAGCTAAGTAGAGTCTGGCACTTTGAGCTCAGAATATTGAACATCTTCACAATATTCTAATGGTCTGAGATTTTTATTTTGGGGCTTTCTTAAGCTATAAGCAATAATCCCCAAAATTATATCAAATAAAGGCGTGAAATATTTTTCATTGCATGTAATGAGCCTATTTCATGTATTAGTTTCACCTTTTATGTTGAATTACTAAAATGGACATTTGCACAATATTCAAATTTTTCAAGTTTCACCTGTACATTTAAATGTGAACAAGCCCATTGATTAACATGGGCTGTCCCACCTAATGCTACTCTTCTATAGGCGATCTATCGCCAGCGAATATATATATATATATATATATATATATATATATATATATATATATATATATATATATATATATATATATATATATATATATATATATATATATATATATATATATATATATATATATATATATATATATATATATATATATATATAAAGAAACTTTCCAGCATGGTAGATCTAGTGCATTACCTCTTGAGTTACAGGTCATGCTTCATCTACTTTGGAGTCATTAACCACTTCAGTACCAGCAGTTTCTGGACCCTTAAAGGAGTCATCAGGCAACGTAAAGTAAAATGAGTGGTACTTACCGGGCGCTTCCTCCAGCTCCAAGCTCCCAGGATGTCCCTCGCCGCAGCTCTCTCCGCAGCCGTTCGCCGCAGGTCAGTCCCGCTCCCCGGCGATGACGTCAGAGCGACCTGGAGGTCGCTCTGTACTGCACCTGCGTGAGCGCTGCTGTCAATCACCGCCACGTGGGCCGGAGCGGACTGCGCAGGCACAGAACTACTGCGTCTGCACAGTCCGCTCCGGCCCACGTGGCGGTGATTGACCGCGCCGCTCACGCAGGCGCAGTACAGAGCGACTGACGTCATCGCCGGGGACCAGGACAGACCTGCGGCGGGAGAGCTGCGGCGAGGGACATCCTGGGAGCTTGGAGCTAGAGGAAGCCCCCCCGGTAAGTACCACTCATTTTACTTTACGTTGCCTGATGATTCCTTTAAGGATCTGCACAATTAACAATCTGGTGCACAGATCATTCACTTAATTAGTAAAACCTCACAATTGTGAGGGAAGGCAGGGCCAACAACTATTCAAACGTTACATTCACTAACGGACCGCCACTTAATTACTCTAATATTCTTTATTGTATCAAGGTAAATAACAACAACAATATCCCCTATAAACCCCCCCTCCCCCCCCCCACCACCTATTAAAACCCCATCCCACGCTGGATTCAACAGGAGCGCTCCTGGTCAACACCATACACACACACACAACCCGCATTCATCAACCATGGACTGATCCAATCCCTAATGGCTAATAGAGGCAATGGAGGCAACTATGATAACGCTTCTGCCAAGGCAAGTCTATATTCTCTCCGGTGTAAGCATACTAACGATTAATCATGCAGCATTGTGACACAGTCCAGATTCAAATCTTCAGCAACTGCAACAAAAAACCTCTGCACTTAACATATCTTTGAATGCTTCTTTATGGAGTTGTTCAAATTCCTTCCTCGGAGCACCGTGCCACCATTATACCCACTGGCTCCCTACAGAACTGTATGGCTTCCAGGGTATTTCCCTTCAGCATAAAGGCATTACCTTCTCACTGTCATGAATGATGGTCGTCCGGGCATCCTCCTGCGGCGTCCCGCAGATTACAGGTACCTGTATGTGTGAAAACTTGCCGGCTTGCAGCGTATCATGCCTCCCCTTGTATGGATGCCGGAGCAGTTCCCCGCATCCAGCGTATTGGCCACGCCCACATATAGTTGCCTCCCATCTATTAGCCATTAGGGATTGTATCAGTCCATGGTTGATGAATGCGGGTTGTGTGTGTGTGTATGGTGTTGACCAGGAGTGCTCCTGTTGAATCCCGCGTGGGATGGGGTTTTAATAGGTGGGGGGTTTATAGGGGATATTGTTGTTGTTATTTACCTTTGATACAATAAAGAATATTAGAGTAATTGAGTGGCGGTCCATTAGTGAATGTAATGACTCCTTTAAGGACCAGAGTCCGCTGGTGCCAAACATCAGGGCTCGCCAGGGTAATGCCGCACAAAATTGCCGTTCACCCATTGCCTCAGCCCACCCACTACTGCAGGGCTCTGTGAGCCGGACACGAGCTGATTTCACAGTGATGATGGGGACAGGAGCCAATTAAATCAGCTCACAGAGCTCTGCTGTCATAGACAGCAGGGTGCGTGAGCTGCGGCAGGTGCAGATCGGCGGGAACTCGCGACGGATATGTTTAAATCTACGTCCTGTCTGAAATAAGCAGCCACAAACGGAATGTAGATTTCAACTGACTCAGTCCATAAATGATTAACTTTTTTTTACTGTATTATTTTTTTTTCCCTTTCTTGTCCCCTATTGACATAAATGCTTTTTTTACTTGATATTTCATGTTCTGCAGTTATCAAATCTAATCACTGTTTTTTTTACTTTCTCAGAATCTAAAGCAGCAAAGGAGTCGCAGGGAGCAATTTTCACAGGGTCAGGTCTCTGTTCTACCCCTCCATCACAACAGCATGGGTAGGTTTACCACCGTGTGTATAATTGTCTTCTATGGCCTTGATGATTTATACTATTGGTATTATGTGGAAGTGCTTTAATCCATGGTAACTATGTAAATGGTTCAGCATTAAGTCCATATTCAGAGGAACCTGCTGGAACTGAGATGTATGATCAGTCCTTGTTGGCTTTATTTTAATGTCCAAGAAACCGTGCCATGCTCTTATGTGTAAACCTCCTTGTACCTCTTTGAGATTCTTTGATCTTGAAGAGACATACAGTGATTGTGCAGACCTCTGCATGCTAGTTTGTGATCAGACACTCAAATTGGTGAAAAATAACACCTGTAGCTTCCTTCTATACAAACAAGTATTACAATTACAGCCCCTAAATGTCTGTCCTTTTTTAAAGCAGAACTAGCTGGTAGGAGTTAATAAACCGTACATTTCATTGCTAATTTTCTACCACCTTGGGAAAGCTACAGATTTTTACTCCATACTTTGCTATGATTTCTAGCAACAATGATTGCCAGTCTGATTTCTCCTCTTCGACATTATTGCATAGGCTATTTTTTCCATGCTTTTTATGATTTATTTATCCTTGCAGGTCCTTCTGTTCTTCTTCAAGATGATTCTCGCAGGCATGGGGATGTTGCAATAGACATGGATTCAAAAGTTAGCCAGCAGTTGCAGTTAATAGATGAGCAGGTAAGTGTAGTGAACAATTCTTGGCAACTTTTAACTTGCAAACCTATTTTGGATTGCCATGTTGCCTTTCAGAATTCACTCAGTCTGAAAGAATTACATTTTTCTGTATAAGGAACCGTCACGCAAAGAGTTTGGTGTCAGAGTTTACTGGCTGCAGGCTTGACTGAATTATGTATACAATCAAAAGCATCTCACTGGAACTACAGCTACAAACTACCGTATTTTTCGGACCATAAGATGCAGTTTTTCTCCCCCAAAAGTGGGGTGGAAAAGTTAGTGTGTCTCATGGCTGAATGCTAGAATTTGGCCGCCCCTCCCCCCATTGCTATCGTGAATTCTGCATGCAAACCTTTGTCACCAGGCTGAGGGGCCATTGGGCAGGCTGCAATCGCTTTAATACGAGAACCACTGAAGCTAAAAGATTAAACCAGACAGTCTTTCTAACACAAGCTCAAGTAGCCACAATTCTCAACCTACACAACCACTCATGGCAAAACACATCGGCATTTCAGTAGAGGTGAATCGGTTTCCAGAAGAGAAATGCTGCTGTAATGCTCACAAGATGCAGGCATTCAAGCGTACTCTCCAACATCTACCATAACATGCAGAGACCGAGAAGAGAGGCTCCCCGACATGCCTGCAGCTGAGAAGTGCACAGCCCTGCCAATCACGGCTGCCCGCTTTGTGACTGGCTCTGATGTTGTAGTTGGCTTAGCCACAGCACCATCATTGAGCCAATCACTGAACTTGCTTAGTAACAGTGAATTCAGTGATCGGCTCATTGACGGCGTTGCAGCTCCCGCCAGCAAGACCATCAGAGCCAGTCATATAGTGGGCAGCGGTGATTGGCAAGGCTGTGCACTGCTCAGTTGCAGGCATGTCTGGAGCCTCTCTCCTAGGGCTCTGCATGTTATGATAGATGTTGGTGAGTGCACTTGAGAGCATCTTATGAGTATTACAGCAGTATTTATCTTCTGGAAACCGATTCTATCATTTGCGATCAGACCTCTACTGAAATGCAGTTTTGTTTTTTGACACAATGTGTGGTTGTGTAGGCTGATAACTGTGGCTACCTGCTCTTGTGTTATAGACACTGTCTGTTTGAATAATCTTTTAGCTTCAGTGGCAAGCCAGACTAAAGTAGTACTGGTTGTCATTAAAACTGCTACTGCTTAATTTGAGCTGTGTAGCATGAGAGGTCATGCAGTCATGTGAAAGGCTGCTTTACTGTTTTTGTTTTATTGAGATCTTAAAATATAATTTACCAATATCTATACTTTTTGGTAATGCAGGAAAGATGGCTTGTGCGCTGAGATGAGGATCAATATATTATTGATTATTTTTAGAATGAATGAATGATACTGTGATGTTTAAAGGGACCCTGAGCAGTAACTAAAATCAAAACTTTCACTTACCTAGGGCTTCCTCCAGCCCACCGTAGGCTGCGAGTTCCCCCGCCATCCTCCTGAATCTTCTGCGTGTCCCGCTGGCGGCTCCATTGCCGGTGACACCCGGGTCGGGTGTCGGGCCGACCCTTCCTAGCTTCGCGTCATCACGCCGGCTGCTCAGCGTCATCGCGGCAGCCAGTGTGACAGTACTGGCTGCGCATGCACAGTTCAGAGAGAGAAAACTGTGCATGCGCAGTATTGTCACGCCGGCGCGATAACGCGAAGCGGGCGCCAAGCCTGGGTGTCACCGGCAATGGAGCCGCCAGCGGGAGAAGAGTCAGGACGGCGGGGGACCTCGCAGCCTATAGTGGACTGGAGGAAGCCCCGGGTAAGTGAAAGTTTTGATTTTAGTTACTGCTCGGGGCCCCTTTAAGGATGCAGCAAAGGTCCTCATGTAGAAATGAGATAGAAGAGGGACAAAGGAGGACACAAAGCGACAGAGGACAACACGAGATGTACTAGGGCGATATAGGGTACAAGGGGGACTAAATAATTGGGGGGAGAAGATCCACCAAGCCCCTGCACCATGTACGCAAACGTTTTTAGTATATTTTTTTCCATTTTTCTTTTGTCCTGTAACTAGGTGTATCTTATGGTCAGGAGCGTCTTATGGTCTGAAAAATTTGGTAGTTCTTGGAAGGGGAATACACGCCAAATACAAAGTATGGCTAATACCGCAAACCTGCTCCTATCATGTCTGCATACACCTTTCACATATTTGTAAGTTGCTTAACTGATGCTTAAAGTAAACCTGTAATGAGAAAATCCTCTCCTGGGGGGTACTCTCCTGGGGTGGGGGAAGCCTCCGGATCCTATTGAGGCTTCTCCTGTCCTCCTCGGTCGCACAACCGTGGAGATAAAGCTCCCCGAACAGCGGGGATGTAAATATTTACCTTCCCGGCTCCATCGCAGGCACAGTATCGGCTCTCCGCTCAGAGATGGGCGGAAATAGCCGATCGCTGTCGGCATGCTCTACTGCGCAGGCGCAAGTCTCCTGCACCTGCGCAGTAGAGCGGACCCGACGGAGATTGGCTATTTTTGCAACAGCGCCCCCGCTGGAGTCAGGAAAGGTAAATAAGTCTGCGCTTGTCGAGGGAGGATTCTGGGACACTTCGGGGGAGCCAGGGCTGGATTGCCTGCAGTTACACGGGGGTGGGAAGCCTCATTGTACCCTACGGCTTCCCCCTCCCGAGGTGAGTGTACCCCTCAGGGGAACTTTTTTTTTTTTTTCTTACAGGTTCCCTTTAATAAAGGGTAAGTCCTTCTTATCACAGCAAAGATTGTCTGCCTTTCATTTGGGCAGATAATAATAAAAAGACCTAAATCTCACCCTTATACACGCTTTTATTTTATTTCTGCTGTGGTATCTGCTTCTGTTTTCCTCAGTGTTCAAATTCTCAGTGGCCCATATGCAATGAACCTTTTCGCCCGGGTTTTATCCTAGGTGATACAGTAAGTAGAATCCCTTTTTTAGTGAACTCCAAGGGACCAGGAAAAGTAGTTTACTATATCAAAATGGGTTATACATTGTATATTTATACAGACGTTTTTGCTGGGACCTGAGGACTGAATTTACTACAGTAGCAATAAAAAGTATGTGAACCCTATGGAATTATATGGATTTCTGCACAAATTGGTCATAAAATGTGATCCGATCTTCACAACAATAGACGATCAGTCTGTTTAAACTAATACCACCCAAATAATTAAATGTTTCCATGTTTTTATTGAGCACCCCATGTAAACCTTCACAGTGCAGGTGGAAAAATATGTGAAACCCTAGACTGACATCTCCAAGAGCGAATTGGAGTGAGGTGTTAGCTGAAGTCCAATCAATGAGATGAGATTGGAGGTGTTGGTTACAGCTGCACTGCCCATAAAAAACACACACCAGTTTTGGGTTTGCTTTTCCCAAGAAGTATTGCCTGATATGAATGATGTCTCGCACAAAAGGGCTCTCAGAAGACCTACAATTAAAAATTGTTGACTTGCATAAAGCTGAAAAGGGTTATAAAAGTATCTCGAAAAGATTAGAGAATGGTAAAGGGTGAATGGTTCTATATACAGTTGTGTTCAAAATTATTCAACCCCCACTGAAATCTATTTACATCTGATTGGCATATTGTTAGAGCATGCACATATGGGGACAGGTCAATAGATTGTGTCTGGCCTCCTGTGTTGTGTAGATGCTGAGGCACCGCAGGGGGTGGAGACATTGGCTGGCAGGAAGAGTGTTCAGTTTGCCTGTTGCAGAGATGCAAATTGACTTGTTGTGTTTGGCTTTTGTTGGTAGTGTCAAACCTGCAATAAAATGTATTCAGTTCATTTGCAAGCTGCAGGTTATGTAGTGAGGGGGAAGATTTATTCTTCCTGTAGCTGGTAATTTCATGCAGAGATTTCCATATTGTGGATGAGTCGGCATTAGAAAATTTTTTCCTCAAGTTTTTGCGAATAATCTTTTTTTTTTTTTTTTGCATCGGTAATGGCTCTCTGCAGTTTGTATTTCGCATCTTTGTAGAGGACTTTATTGCCTGTACGATATGCCTTTTCTTTATCGAGTCGCAGCTTCCTAAGATGTGATGTAAACCAGGGTTTATCGTTATTGTACCTGGTGCACTTTTTTGTGGGGATACAGGACTCTTCGCAAAAGGTAATATATGATGTCACAGCGTCAGTGTATTCATTTAGGTCACTGGAGGATTCTTTAAATAAATTCCAGTCAGTTAAATCAAAGCAGCTCTGCAGTTTTTCTGCAGCTTCACTAGTTCATTTCTTAACTGTGGTCACTACAGGTTTGGCAGTTTTTAGTCTTTGGATGTATGTTGGGATAAGCTGTATAACAGTATGATCAGAGTTCCCCAAAGCTGCCCTGCTGGCAGAGTGATACGAGTCCTTAGTCGTAGTGTAACAGTGAGCAAGTGTCTTACCTCCTCTAGTTGCGCTTGTGACGTGCTGCCTGTATTTGGGGAGTTCTTTGGAAAGGTTAGTACTGTTGAAATCCCCTAGTATGGTAAAAAAAGAATCTGGGTACTCCCTTTCCACCTCGGTGATTTGATCTGCGAGATCCTGGAGCGCAGGCTGCATACATGTTTGTGGAGGGATGTACACGGCAACCAAAATAAATGAAGAAAACTCACGGGGTGAATAATAGGGTCTACAGTTTATGAAGAGTGTTTCCAGCCCAGCCGAGCATGTCCTCTTAATAACTGTAACATCTGTGCACTATCTATCATTAATATAGAAAAAGAGTCCTCCACCTTTTGGTTTTGCCAGAAGTGGGTCCCGGTCAGATCTGTAGAGTGTAAATCAGTTTTATTCAACCCCCAAGTGACATTCATACTTAGTACAACATCCTTTTCCAGTTATAACAGCTTTTAAACATGAAACTGGCCAAAACACTCAATTTCAGTTGCATAATTTTGAACACAATTGTATGTAAGAGGAGTAGGATGGATTAGATGATGATGGGGACTGATAATTGTGTATAGTAGAGGGATATGTATTGGGAGTTTTGGTGGGTGTGTATATTATAAACTGGAAGGAAGTATGGAGTATGGTATGGAAAGAAGAGATGTAGTAGAAGTAGCAGGTATATGTAATAATGCAATCACCCTTTTTTTTTCCTACCTAAGTATTAATGTAGATTTTCTTCCCGTTTATGGGTTAAATGTTTGTATTGCATTTTGTAAAAAGTGAAAATTGAAAATAAAGATAATGTAATGCAAAAAAAAAAAGTATCTCTAAAAGCCTTGCTGTTCATCAGTCCACTGTAAGAAAAATAGTCTATAAATGGAGAAAGTCCATCACTGCTGCTACTCTCCCTAGGAGTGGCCTTCCTGTAAATATGACTGCAAAAGCACAGCACAGAATGCTCAATGAGGTAAAGAAGAATCCTAGAGTGTCAGCTAAAGACGTACAAATGTTTCTGGCATATGCTAACATCCATGTTAGTGAATCTATGATACGTAAAACACTAAACAAGAATGGAGTTCATGGGTGGATACCACAGAGGAAGCCACTGCTGTCAACCAAAAAATTGCTGTATGTTTAAAGTTTGCAAAAGAGCAGCTGGATGTTCCACAGCAGTACTGGCAAAATATTTTATGGACAGAGGAAACCAAAGTTGAGTTTTTTGGAAGAAACCCACAACACTACGTGTGGAGAAATGAGGCACATCACACCAACATCAAAACCTCATCCCATCAGTAAAGTATGGTATTATAGTTTGGGGCTGCTTTGCTGCGTCAGAACATGGATGGATTGCTATCATCAAAGGAAAATTAATTCCCAAGTTTATAAAGACATTTTGCAGGAGAACCTTAAAGGAATACTATCGTTTCACATATTTTTTTCAATTGACATAGGAATTGTTTGGGAAGTGCTGCTAAGTACTGGTGTATACATTTTAGTAGCAACCTCTTTGTTTACTGTTAGCAAAATACTTTCAAAGTTTACTGATGCCAAAATTGACGGCAGACTGAGCCATGAGGAGAGGGGAAATTCCCCTCACACTTGATCAGTTAACTCTGTGTAGCTCTGTGTGTGACAGAGAAGAGAGCTCCCAACAGCTGCAGCTCCTGTGTCCTGTGTTTCTGACTGACGTGTCTGAAGAGAGAAGAGGAAATGTAACTAATTCTCACAGCATTTCATACTGTTTTTGCTTTCAGAGTTTGATATGTTTGACATTTGCTTTCTGTAGTCTGATATGCAACTCTGGCTGTGCGTTGAAGCAGACACCCCTTCTGCAATAGTTTTGTCCCAATAAAGCTAAATCCTACCCTCAATAAATTACAGTTTTTGCCTCTGATATTTAACATGAAAAGTAGGAAAATGTTTACACAACTACTTGGACATTTGCACACTGTCATTTTAGAACACTTGGGTATCGATAGTATTCCTTTTAAGGCCGTATGCCAACCAGTTGAAGCTCAGCAGAAGATGGGTGCTACAAAAGGACAACGACCCAAAGCATAGAAGTAAATAAACTACAGAATGGCTTAAACAGAAGAAAATAAGCCTACTGGACTGGCCCAGTCAGAGTCCTGACCTCAGCCTGATTTACACCAGACATCCCAAGAAAATTGCTGAACTGAAACATTTCTGCAAAGGGGAATGGTCAAGAATTACTCCTGACCGTTGTGCACATCTGATCTGCAAATACAGGAAACATTTGGTTGAAGTTATTACTGCCAAAGGAGGTTCAACCAGTTATTAAATCCAAGGGTACACATACCTTTTCCACCTGCACTGTGAATGTTTACATGGTGTGTTCAATAAAAACATGTAAACATTTAATTATTTGTGTGGTATTAGTTTAAGCAGCCTGTGATTGTCTATTGTTGTGACTTAGATGAAGTTCAGATCACATATTATGACCAATTTGTACAGAAATCCATATAATTCCAAAGGGTTCACCTACTTTTTATTGCTACTGTATATCCAGAGGTTTACTATGAGATTCTACTGTATGTAGATTTTTTATTTATTTTTATTTAAAGTTGCTGCACATAGTACAATCAAACATTCACAATATTTGACTGTACAATGGCATGATTTATTATAAATGTACTTTCACAGTCAAGGAACAGCACAAATGAGAATGCATTTCATGGCCTAAAGCTGTTTCTTTAGGTCAAAATCTAGAGAATAACTGAAGTTACCCCAGCAAAGCACCTCCTGCTTGTCTTCCTTCTACCCCAAAGCCCGTCGATACGAATGAAACTCCGGCTGATACGAACCGCCGACCTGCCGCAACGTCGGGGATTCCCTGCATCGGCTCCCCTTCTGTCCCTGAATCCCCTGCGTGGTCCACGTCCCCCCTGCCTCCGCTCCTGCTCCTGTATAGCGGCAGTGTCTTACCTTATCCATGGCGTCTGTGGGGATCACAGACCTTTTTTTCCTTTTCGCGTGACTTCCCCTAATGAACAGCTTGTGCTGATTGCGTCATCAGCAGAAGCCGTTATTAGAGAAGTGCAAAAGGGAAGAGTTCTGTGATCCCCACGGGTCCCATGGATTAGGTGAGATACTGCTGCTATACACTTCCACTCACAGGGGGAGCAGAGGCAGAGGGGAGGAAGCGAATACACGGAATGGAGCAGACAGAGGGGTAAAGAGTAGGCACACTGGGTACAGAAGCTGGGACAGAAGGGGACACTCTGGGAACAGAAGGGAAAACAGGAGAAAACATTGGGGCAAAGGAGGACACCAGTTGGGGGAGAATATGTACAAGACGCTCCTGGAACATGGACGCACCAAGTTTCCCCCCCCCCCTGGTTTTTGCCCTCTAAACCTAGGTGCGACTTATCTGGAGCGTCCTATACAGCGGTAACTAGCGGTGAATTGATATTTTTTCTTTACCTTTCTGGATTTCCCTTTTAAGTGGACTATGAATCCTATTCAGTACCTAATTCTTTGAAAGGTCAAAGACTTCTAATGGTCCCCCACAGACATCCTGCGCCCATGCAGCCACTCCCCAATGCTCTGGCCCCGCCTCTGGTTCACTTCTGGAATTTCAGACTTTAAAGGGACACTGTAGGAGGGGTCAGAGGAAAATGAGTTGAAGTTAACCGGGGCTTCTAATGGTCCCCCACAGACATCCTGTGCCAGTGCAGCCACTCCCCAATGCTCCGGCCCCGCTTCTGGTTCACTTCTGGAATTTCAGACTTTAAAGTCTGAAAATCACTGCGCCTGCGTTGCCGTGTCCTCACTCCCGCTGATGGCACCAGGAGCGTACTGCGCAGGCCCAGTATGGTCTGTGCCTGCGCCGTGCGTTCCTAGTGACATCAGGGGAAGCGAGGACACGGCAATGCAGGCGCAGTGGTTTTCAGACTTTAAAGTCTGAAATTCCAGAAGTGAACCGGAGGCGGGGCCGGAGCATTGGCGAGTGGCTGCACGGGCAGGCTTTTAGACCCTAAAGCTGGGGGATAAACCATGCTGCTAGAGAGCTTGCAGCAGCCCCAGCACTTACCTCCCCAGGCCCCAGCGCTGCAGTTCTCCCTCCCTTTTCCAGATGGCGCTGTAACCCTGTAGTGAGATTGCTGTCTGTCGTCATGACGACAAACGGCGATCTCACCCGAGGGATGCAGAGACTCTGAGGACAGGAAGGAGACTGGCTGCCGGCATCTGGATCCTGGAGGAGGCGAGTTAAAATGCGCGCCACTGCCCACCATGCCAGCTCCTGCGCACTGATGCCTGTCTCTGGCGACAAGGGAGAGGCTGCCGGGGGCATTTACCTATGAAAGGAAATATAAAAAGATTTTGATAATCCTGTGAATCTGAAATGCAACTTTCTTCTTCAGGATTCCTATATTCAGAGCCGAGCAGATACCATGCAGAACATAGAGTCAACTATAGTAGAACTTGGCTCCATCTTTCAGCAGCTCGCTCACATGGTGAAAGAACAAGAAGAAACTATACAGAGGTGAGGAGCTAATTCTTTACTTTTAACTTTTTTTTTTTTTTGCTATGTTTTCATATGTTCCATTTGCTTCATTGTTTATTACATTACTTTTTTTTTTTCCTTCTAAGGATTGATGGAAATGTCGAAGAGACACAACTCAATGTAGAAGCTGCGCATTCTGAAATCTTGAAGTACTTTCAGTCTGTCACATCAAACCGCTGGCTCATGATCAAGATATTTCTCATACTTATTGTATTTTTTATAATATTTGTAGTGTTCCTAGCATGAGGCAACCTCAAACCTTTAATAACTTGCTTCATGCCTCCTCGAGACAGACACTCTCTTAAACAACTGAGAAAAAGGCAGGGTTGTCACTGTATGCACGTGTGAGTTGTGACTTGTGTGCAAGGAATGCAAGTTTTGTGTATTTTGTTTGTTTGTTTATGCGGGGGAGCTGGACCTAGTATGATATCACAACTTGTTGTGTTGTGCCACTGAAAGGTTACCATTTATATATTTAGCAGACAAACTTCATCCTATCCTGCAAAAATATAGAGTTGGTAACTGGGTATGTTTGGCGTGTGTGTGGGTAATTGTACATTTGTTTATGGACGTTTGGCTGAAAGATTGTTACATATACCCAAAAGTTATATCATTTGCCAATGTATAAAATGTAATTGAGTATGGAAGTGAATTGGGCATGTAAATATGATTCTTGACATTTCTGAAGTGTCTTACTGGAATTGCTTTAAAATCGAACGAAGACAGAGGATCAACCAGACTCCTTTTTCCTCTATACACAAACTGCTTTCTTATTTTAATCTTTTTTGTAGACTTTTTTTGCTTTTAAATTATTAAATATTCAGTAGCATTAAAACAATTATGGATGCACAGTTGAAAACTTGCTCACTCTCAAAGGGAAGGTTCCTAATGGAAGGATTCAATGACCCAGAAGAGGAGGTATTCTTTTAAACACATTCCAGAACTTTAACATGGAGGATTTAACCCCTCTTACCAGTTGTCTTGAGATAAAGACTGTGACCTTACTTTGCTGTACAAATTGTGTATATATTGCAGGATGCCAGAATAATACATTTAAAAACATTTCAACTCTGTTATTTTGTGATGTGTCTTTATTATTCGTGCAGGTGCATTTGTTTAGGAATAAGTGCATTAAAAATAATTTTGCCACTCATAGCTCCCAGTCATGGTGGCAGCAATGGCCTTTACCTCTTGTATAGATCAATGATTTAACATCTGTATCAGAAAAGAAAAATAAGGTTATTTTTATCTTGTGTTATGAATTAATCGCGGGCCTAAATCACGTGTCCTGGAGCGCTCCTCAAGGCTGCAAAAAACGCTGGAAAGATATGGCATCAGTGCGCGTTCCCCGCTGCAATGCAGCACCGCAGAGCGGCTGCCTGAGGGCCTTGCTGTCCCATGGTCCTAACCTATCGGAGACATCGCAGTGGTGGTAATCTAATTAGAGGACGACATGTGGTGAGACTATCTGGACTTTTCTTACCTAACTTGCATGCTGAAGAGGATTCCCCTTGGCTCTCCATACCAGTGCACTATTAACGTTCTCGCCCCCTCTCTGAAGATACGGCCAAATCGGTACAGGTACCGTTAGGGGTGAATGAGTGTGGTGTATGATGGAGGTGCGAATGGTGATGCACTTAATACAGGCAAATTTTAATTGATTTTAATTTGGATGCATGTTTATGGAGTTGGAGTCACAATAAAGCTAATTTTTCAAGTTTTGCATATACCTATGATCTCTCCCATTGTTAATTAATTATTATCAGCTACGTACTTTTAATGGGACTGATCTCTCGTACAGAGGTGAGGGTATAATAATTTAAGGTGTCAGTTGAGTTCAGGCAAACTTATATATGATTTTATGAATTAATCGCTGCACAAGGACAGAGCTGCCCAACTTTCAATATTTTAAGGGAACCAGAGACGCCAGCAAAAAAAGTTGTACGTACCTGGGGCTTCCTCCAGCCCCATACGCACGGATCGCTCCCACGCCGCCGTCCTCCGCTTCCTGTTTCAGCCAGTTCCGGGTCCCGTAGTTTCAGCCAGTCGGCGGCAGCACGCAGCCAATTGTCCGCATCATTTTACACTTTACACTCTTTTTTTACACTCTGCAGCTTTAAGAGTTGCGCTTTCTGTTGGTGATTTATGATCACTGCTGTAGTGTTTATTTTTTTTTGTTCGTGTTTTTTTTTTTTTTTTAATTTTGCTTTTTTTTTTTAATTTTATTTTAAAAACTCCCCACCATCCCCCCCGCCAGCCAATCACAGAGATCGGCTCTCATAGACATCAGCCTATGAAGGCCGATTGCTCTCTGAGCCTCCCAGGGGGACAGCCGAGTGTCACGGCTGTCCCCAGTATAGCGCTGCTGTAGATCGCAGCGCTGTACAATGTAAATGGATGGCGGTTTCGCCGTCTAACAGTTTGTTAGTGGCAATTACCGCTGGCAGACTACTAGCGGAGCGGAGCGGAGATGCGCGTGTGATCCTCTGCAATCACCGCCCCAGGACTTCACGCCAATTGGCGTTACGCGGTCCTGGGGAGCCAATTGGCATGAGGCGGTCATTTAGAGGTTAAAACCAAATAAAAACAAGACAGGCACTGCCCAGGTCCTGTCGTCCAATATACATAGATACATAAAGGCTTAAATAAGGACAAAAACTTTTTATACTGGTATAAAGGCTAATGATCTTTAATGCCAGAACTCTTTCTTAGCCTGTATAGCTAAACTTGTGAACTTTGAATTTATGATGCCTCTGTGACAGTTTGACTCCCAATTCTGTGGGTATTGTGTAAACAAAGAGTCTTATTTCATCCCATTTAGATGTTCTGTTTCACTTAAAGAGGAACTCCAGTGAAAATAATGTAATAAAAAAAGTGCTTCATTTTTACAATAATTATGTATAAATGATTTAGTCAGTGTTTGCTCATTGTAAAATCTTTCCTCTCCCAGAATCACATTCTGACATGTATTACATGGTGACATTGTTACTGTGGGCAGGTTATGTAGCTGTTTCTAGCTGTTCTGGCTGTTACAGACATCTGTAAACAGCTATTTCCTGTCTGTGAACATTGTTACATTGTGGCAGTTTGCCCAGAGTACCGCGGTCCCAGAGCTTCTTGTGGGAGGGGTTTCACCACAATATCAGTCATACAGCGCCCCCTGATGGTCTGTTTGTGAAATGCAATAGATTTGTCATGTAAAAGGGGGTATCAGCTACTGATTGGGATAAAGTTAAATTCTTGGTCGGAGTTTCTCTTTAAGGCATCTTAATGACTTTGTGTTTATGCTTGAAAAAAATCAATGTATTCCCTTTTGATGATGCATGTATATAGCGGTCTGCTCCATCAGTTTGTAAGCAAACAGGATTGAAGCCCGACGAAGGCTAGTCAGCCAAAAGCTAGTTTAATCTTATTATTTTAAGTTAGCCAATAAATGGTATCATCCTGATTCAGAACTTCTTGCTATGTATAGGTAACTACCAGTGATGAGCGAAAATGCAAATATTCTTTTCGCCAAATTTTTGCGAAAATATTACTATTTCGTTTCGACCAGCGTAATTTCGCCCAAATATTTTCGTGTTTATTTTCACCTAATGTCCGCTATTTTTGCGTTTAATAGCTAAGCCCCCTTACAAGCTAGAATTACCAAACTTGTAGGGTATATTAAGGAGATAAGTGGTTACAAGAGGAAAAAAAAATTCAAAAAGACTTAAAAATCGATTTTTTCAAAAACTCTAAGTTTCAAAGGGAAAAAAAAAAAGTATACATTTAAATGAGGTAAATGACAGTTACTGTAGCAAACCTAGTGGTAATGTACATTTACTTATATAAAAAAAAAGCAATGAATTTCCTGACAGGGTTTCCAGATATTTCTGGTTTTTATTTCTGTTTTTATTTCATTTAACCCTTTGTGGAAATGGGTAAGGGGAACTTTGTACCCCTATATTCAGTTCTCCTGGGAAGGGGGTGGCCGGGCATCTGGGGGTCCCCTTCTTTTGCTGCATGCTTGTTCAGGGTCTACAGCTAAAAGTATTCGTGGCAGAGGATCAGCATTGATAGCTAGGGAACTGGTATTGCTTAAAAGGAAATGCATTTTTTAAAAGGAAATAAACTTTGCACAGATGTACTACTACACTGATATGATATCTAGTATGTAGCTTGCACTGTGGCACAGACACACAGTGATCAGTAACAGTATATCACCCCCTGCTTCTACATAAAATCCACTGAGCACAGAGAAAAAGTCTAAAAAAAGACTTTTTGTTTTAGAATACAAGTACAATCCAGCCTGCTGTAGCTTGTATTTGTGGAGAGTTTCAAACCACAAACACACAGTAGACTGCAAATAAATGAGCAGTAGCTAGCTAAGCTCTCTACTCCCTATCACATCTGCTAACTCTTCTCAATAGAGGCTGGTGTGTCAGAGAGCTAGTCTTAGGCCCCATTCACACTTGAGCGTTTTGCCGGCGATTTCGGCAAGCCGCTCAAATGCTAGCGCTTTTGAAAACGCTAGTGTAATTAAACCCTATGGGCTTGTTCTTACTTGGGCGATTTGCGGTAATCGCCTCAAATCACCCAAAATTGCGAGCCGCAAATGCGTCGCCTGCACCATTTTCAGGCCATTTCCCATCGATCGTGTTTCAGTGCTATAGAAGCGCTAAACGCGATCGTGGAAAAATAGCTGCGGTGTTCATTGATTTTTTTTTTTCTGCTGAAAAATCACGCATGCAAAACGCTGGCGGTAAGCGTCGGCGGTTTGTGCTTTCAAGTGTGAATGGGCCCTAATAGTCGGGGTTGTCTGTTGTCTCATATGGTTCCTGGGTCAGTTGTGCTGCTAAGAATCATGGGAGGCCTAATATGGGGAGAGAAGACATTACTTCCTATCAATTTTCGAATTTTCATGCTAAGCAGATGTCCGAATATAGCACTTAATTTCGAAATGTAATATTTGGGTGAAAATATGGCACTTTCCCCATTAAATTTCGCAGTTGGGCAAAAACTGCGAAAATTTAAGCTAATTTTAAGAAAATTCAGTGAAATCAAAAATGGGATTTTTAATGCGACTGTGGCGAAAATTTGCAAGCAACACTGGTAACTACCTCACATTAGTTGTATTCTGAAAAGGCTGAGTCAATTAAATCAGATACCACAACCTGAAAAATATTTGAATAAACAATATAATTTTGTAGTCTTGATTCAGCAACACAGCAGGACCAAAGTGCATGTAGATTAAATGATATAGTTGCAATTATATAACATCTTCACAGCATAATAGAAGTATATATCAATATTCAATAACCTAGAGGTAGCGGTCTCTTATTAGTGGTAATCTAAATTAGCTGGATCATTTTAAATTGTCACCGCAGCCAATGTATTGGAATAAGACAGTGTAATCTGTGGTGTAGATATAGCAACAGAACAGAACCAAATAATTAGGTTTTGTTGTCACAATAAATTGCAATCTCTCCTCACAAGTACAAAAAGTGCTTAAGTGTATAGCAATAAACAATGAAAGATATTTCTTCATTCAAAAAGTGCATAGTGCAACAATGACGTAGATATCCACATACATAAAGGGGAACTGAAGAGAGAGGTATATGGAGGCTGTCATGTTTATTTCCTTTTAATCAATACCAGTTGCCTGGCAGCCCTGCTGGTCTATTTCTCTGCAGTAGTATCTGATTAAAACCAGAAACAAGCATGCAGCTAGTCTTGTCAGATCAGACTTATAAGTCTGAACCACTGAAACACCTGGTCTGCTGCATGCTTGTTCAGGGGCTATGGCTAATAGTATTAGAGGCAGAGGATCAGCAGGGCTGCCAGGCAACTGGTATTGTCTAAAAGGAAATAAACAGGACAGCCTCCATATACCTCTCTCTTCAGTTCCCCTTTAATGGAAATAGAAGTGCATGAAGAGTGCTATAGACCTAAAAAAAAAAAAAAAAAAGACAAAGCCACATCAGGTATACAGTTCCAAACTATCAGGAATAAATCATCACAACACTATGGTCTCTAATGAAAAATGTATTTTACTGTAAGGTCAAACAAGACCTAAAAATTAAAATCATATAAAATCTCCCAGGTAAATTCAAATGTAATTGGGTCACTCCCCCTCTGAATAAATGTATTCAGGATAATGTCAAATAATCTCCATCTCATACTGCAAGGCAGACACATGGTGATAAAAAACACCTATCCATATCACTGTATAAATATAAAGTGCTCTGTGCTGTAAACAAATATAGGGTCCGACAATTCGTGTGCATGCCCACGCCCCCAGCAGCAAAGGAAGCTGCGTGCGCATACACACTCACGTGCAAAAATTGCAATCTGTGCACAAATGAAAAAAATTCATAAATCCATGAAAAGTGTGTCCAGTAGCTACACACGTGCATGCCCACACACCCCAGAAATCTATGGGTATGCGCATATACACGTACACCCGAGACTATGAAAAATGATGTCCACATGTGCATTCATTCACGTTTCATACACGTTTTTTCATTCGAGACATAGTGTTGTGACGGATTTATTCCTGATAGTTTGGAACTGTATACCCGATAAGGCTTTGTCTTTTCTTTTTTTGTGGTCTATAGTTATGATTCCAATAACCACGGGATTATATTTAGGTGCACATAGATGCACAGATTTATTGGTGCTCAGTTTTTTGTGTATATATGCATGAAGAGTGTAGCAATGGCTGTTACTACATCCAGCAATAAGATGTGTAAATCGTTTACAATTCCCAGAAAATGCGAATTATTCAGACACCACGGAGAATATAAGAAAAGCAAGAAACCACAGTGAACCTAAGAAAAGCAAGCCAAGGAAACACAATGAAGTGAGAAAGAAAGAAAAATGGAAACCCAAATGTGTTTCAAGAGGAGGTAGATTTGATAATGGGCTGCGATGGAGTAAGAATTAATGGGTAGCTTACCAAGGTAGCAGAGGTGTAAGAGAGACCCGGGGCAGTGAAGCTGGCACTGCTGTGCCTGTCCTACTAGTCACACCGAGGCTGCATCAGGGACAATAACTAAATATTAATAATAAAGATAGTGTGATTAAAATAGTGAAGGCGGAATGACGTGTCCATGGCGTGACCCAGTGTACCGTCGTTATGACAGTGCGTCTGTGTCTGCCTCCTGCTTAGTATTCAGAAGTTAAGTATTGGAATGCTAAGCTGTTTTTGTTCAACATCAATATGAGAGCATAAAGAATTTGGGATTTACCAAGGAGCTGTGGCATCGCCGTGCAATCACTCTAAATTGTTCACATAAACCAATGAGTTGGTGCAGCTAGTATAAAGTACATATAGAAGAAAGAGCATAAATTGGCCTCAAGCCCCATTTCATCTTGGTTAAATCAATAATATCTTTATTGCACGTACAAAGGTCAAATCACAGAGAGGCTCCTCTAAGGAACCAATACACAGATAGTATTTAAAAAACTTTTTCTGCGCAGAAAGTCAACATATTTAAAACCACCAGAGCCTTCCCACATCTCCCCTTAATTGTTGCTAGGCTTACGTGCAATAAAGATATTATTGATTTAACCAAGATGAAATGGGGCTTGAGGCCAATTTATGCTCTTTCTTTTATCAATATGAGAGCCTCTAAATAGAAAAGGGGAAATCGAATAGACCATTCATCATACCAGAGAAGAAGGGATCACTTATTTATTGTTTATTATTTATTTATTGCCAACGTATTACGCAGCACTTGACATTAGTTATGGTTACAGACAATATTTAGGGGTTACATACAGCAATATGACAATACAGGAATACAAGAAAAACCAAATCATGCAGCACAGTATGAGTACAAGGTAATGCTTAGTCGGTCACTGAATGGGAGCATGGGGAGCAGGCAAGTTGAGTTCATTCAAACGCATAGCATGGGTGCACAGTAATGGAGGTGCATGATCAGGTAGGACACAAAAGGAGGAGGACCCTGCCCGAAGGCTTACAATCTAGAGGGGGTGGTAGGGACATGAAAGGTAGGGGAACAGAATTCAGCTGCAGGTTTAGAGCACTAGTGAGGGGTGGTAGGCCAGAGTGAAAAGGTGAGTTTTGAGAGCCTTCTTGAAGATGTTGGAGGGGGCTGTCCAAATGGGTGGAGGTAGGAAGTTCCATAGTGTTCGAGCAGCTCTTGAGAAGTCCTGGAGGCGTGCATGGGACTCGGTGATGCAGGGGGTGGTCAGGCGAAGTTCATTGGAGAAGCAGAGTGAGCGGCTAGGTGTGTACCTCTGAGTAAGATTGGAAATATAGGTTGGACAGATTTGTACGTCAAACACAGTATCTTGAATCTGATTCTGGACTGGATAAGAAGCCAGTGGAGGGATTCAGAGGGGAGCTGCCGTGGTGGAGCGATGGGAGGAGTGGAAAATTCTGGCTGACGCATTCATGATGGACTGTAGCAGGGCAATTCGGGTCCTAGGGAGACCAGACAGGAGGGCATTGCCATAGTCAAGGCGGGAAATTATGAGGGCATGGAAGAGGCGTTTGGTGGAGGTAGAGGTCAGGAAAGGGTGGATCTTGCAGATGTTACGGAGGTGGAAGTTGCAGGACTTTGTGTGGTTTTGGATGTGGGGAGTAAAGGAGAGTGCAGAGTCCAGGGTGACACCCAGACAGCGGGCTTGAGAGGTAGGCCAAATGGTGTGGTTAACAGTGACATGCACATCTGGGAGGTTCAGGGATGGCTGGGGTGTGAAGATTATAAATTTTGTTTTGTCCAGATTTAGTTTCAGGAACCTAGCAGACTTTCAGGAGGAGATGGCTTATAGGCAGGAGAAGACCTTGTCCATGGTAGTGGTGGATAGGTCAGGGGTGTGGAGGTAGATCTGGGTGTCATCTGCATGCAGATGATCGTTAAAACCCATGGAGGAGATAACCTTGCCAATGGAGGATGTGTATAGGGAGAATAGTATGGGGCCAAGGACCAAGCCTTGGGGGACTCCCACGAGAGGTGGTTGAGGGTGGATGAGGACTCATTGAAGGAGGTTGTGAAGGAGCGGTTGGAGAGGTAGGATGAGAGCCAGGCCAGGGCGAGGTCATGAATGCCCATGGCCTGGAGGAGTAGGGGATGGTCCACTGTGTGAAAAGCTGCTGAAGGGTCAAGGAGGAGGAGAATGGAGTATTTGCCTTCAGCTTTAGCAGAAATCCTGCATGAGATTTCCCAAAATAGAGATGGGTTACGGTGCCCACAGATCCAAAGTTGAGTTGGAATCCTGAACCAGACAATTGTTTCCCCTGCCAGTCCCATTGGAGTCCTATATAGGTGCAAGATACAACATACCTTTATTGCCACTGCAATACAATGAAATATTTTTTGAAGCAATCCTAGATACCTTGCAGGAAAAATAGGTATAGAAATTGACATGTAAACGGAGAGCTCTGGGCTGCTGCATCCTTGTGTGGCTCCATCATCAAGCTGCAGGACGGCTTATCTACTGGACCGTGAGCACATGATTGCAATCCTACATACGACCTGAAGGTTGTAAGTGTGCAAGACCTGTGGGAGCAGCTTAGTGCTGTAAGTATGCATGTGGGCGATGGCTTAGTGTGGTGGTTGTTGTGGTGTGCGCATGCAACTGCAGGTGCATCCGTGCTTACCAAGTATGCACGGATGCACCTGTGGGCGGCGGCTGAGTGTGGTGCACAATTGTTTCCTGGTTTTATATAGTTAGGAGTGCAGACCAGCTATGCTCAAGTGTGCAACGGCTTGCACTTACAACATTCTCATAGATTCAAAAGTAAAAATTTCTTCGAGTATCTGTCAACATTTGACGTTTTATTTTAGCTTTTTAAAAATATTCTATTAAAAAAAAAATTGTGTCTTTAATTCAAAATGGCATCAGAGCAGCAAATGTCCGCTTGAGAAAGGAGCAAGATGTCTTATGAAATGTTGCTGCTGTGTTATCTTGTATTAAAGATGCATGATTGTATAAGATTAAATCTTTTTTAAAAAGCTAAAAAAAATGTTGACTTTATGAATAATGCTGGCTCTTATTATAGTAAACTCTGATCTAGTAAAACTTTCGATATAGTAAACTAAAATGTTCAGGTCCCGGCCAAGCACCCATTATAAGTATATGGGAAAAACATCTAGTATAAAAAAACCTGTATATAATAGAATTACTGTTATAGTAAACTTTTTTTGCCCCCTGTGGTATTCTGTATCCAGCTATAGTGCAAAGTGAAACCATGAGCCGTGGGCAAGCTAGCAGTCACTTGCTCTTTATCTGCATGCTACTATGGGCCTGTATAGATTATCTCCAAGGCACCAGCCATTGAGACCTATGCTTCCTGTGTAAGCTACTGCCTGATGACTAGAGAAGGCCCGCGCGGTTCGACCGCGAGCTTTGGTGGTTTGCGTTCGTAGTGAATCGCAAACTATATGCGAGTTTGACCCACCCCCTATGCTACATCAATAGGGTCAACTTTGACCCTATACATCACAGCCAGCAGACACAGGGTAGCCAATCAGGCTACAATCCCTCCTGGAACACCCCCCCCCCCCCCCCCACTCCACCCACACACTTATAAAATGCAGGCAGCGTCAGCCTTTTCACTTAATCGTGTGGCTGCAGTAATTAGAGAAGGGCGAGAACCTGCTGATATAGGGAAAGCTTAGTTAGGCTCTTGTGTTAGGCTTGTTAGGTTGCTTCTTGCTGATACTTATTGCTAAAAAGCTCTCCTCATCCTCAACAGCTCTTTTGAGAGCTAATGTTGTCCTTGTGAACTAGCAGCTACTGAGCACCCAGGGCTCAATGAATCATTTGGCTTTTCGCCATTCCTACCAATTTGACTGTGTGCGATACTCCTCCTGCGGCTATGCGGGGCGTCCCATCGCGACTTTTGACTTTAAGTCCCTGCTACACCTTGATTATTTGTAGCATTTTTAGGTAAGGGATTAAGGGGCATCTCCTTTGTTCCTTTTATGTTTATTCTTCTTTAATGCACTTCTTTTGTGCATGGCATGGCATTATTTACTTTGGCCACGCATATTTAACTAAATTTGAAGATTCATTCATTGTGGGACATCACTGAAGCCACTTTAATATCTATACTCTTCTTTATGCATATATGGATATATTTTTGATGTGTGCATTATGCTTCAAGTTTTTTGCGTATATATTACCTTGTGTTGAGAATTTTATCCTTTTGAATTTGATTTGACTCGTGCGAACTCCACTTGCCCTCCCTCCTCTCCCCCACAGTGGACGCAGTGTTTTGGAATCCCTGCGTTCCACGGGAGAGGGTCTGGAGGTGGGGCACAGCGTCTACCCGCCTCTCTGCCTGCTTTCTGGAGCGCAGGTGTATTTGTCTTCCTGCTTCCGGTTGTTGGGTGGTGAGCGCGGATGCCGCTGGGAGCCTACGTATTTCCGCCGCTTCGGTGGCGCATTTAAAAGGACTCTGCTGGTCCAATAGTGTTGTTCACCACGCCTCCCCTGAAAAAGCTGTCCGCTTGCCAGCGAAACATGTCGGGTACACCCGGCGTGGTTATGCTATCAGCTGGGCACTGAGCTCCCTGCCTTCTTGCCGCACATCGCGACCAGATCACTTTAGCAGGCTCCACCAGTTCCATTGGGTCCACCGTCATCTGGGTCTATCTTTTAAAGAGTACGCACAAGCGCCATCAGCATAGCTTACCCTCTGCACGGTAGCCATTATTGGCTGGATCCTCTGTCTATTTGGACTTACAGCTGCCATCTTATATGCCATCTTGAGACCTCACTACATCAGGGGTAACTTGGTTTGCTGTGCGCTCAGCTCCAGATTGCTGAGTGACATCTACATGAGGTACTT
The DNA here is from genome assembly GCF_040937935.1 of Hyperolius riggenbachi. Lineage (NCBI taxonomy): Eukaryota > Metazoa > Chordata > Amphibia > Anura > Hyperoliidae > Hyperolius > Hyperolius riggenbachi. The sequence continues at coordinate 159,661,962 of NC_090656.1, read as the reverse complement.
TGGTATGTCTAGACCAATGTGAACAATCAACATCATCTGGATGGTAAGATTACATTCATATTGTACCTGCTTGGAACGCTGCATGTGCTTATCTCCGGCTTAGCTGTTATCACAATATCATATAGCCTGTCTTCTTTGCAAATGAATGCTCACTGGAACTGTTGCCATTTTGCTCTGTGAACTTTAGCAGGGAAGGAACGTTACAGTCCTCGCTAATTAATCTTTGTGGACTCTGGGTTTTGTGGTAGCTATTCTGGTGTGAGTGTGAAGGCGCCGGTTTGATTGTAGGGTGGCCACCCAGCTAATTTTAACTTTAATGTTATTTAGTAAGTGTGTGTTTGGATTAATAAAGCTTTTTGATACTTTTGAGAAGTATTTTGCTGTTTGTTGGCTCTACTCCCCTCATTTTCTCTATCCTACTATTTATGTCCTTGTGATCTTTTTTTTTGGTGTGTGTGTCCCACAGACACATGTGTTGCATATACAGCCCTGTCAATCAGTCGCAGCTGCTGGACCTTGGCACCTTGGTAATTCCCACTGTGCCACTGCCAGGCCCAGCACATTCAGTGACTACCTGTGTGTGAGACAGCTGCACATTTGTAATACCAATCACTGCATACCCACCTGTTCAGTGCACCTACCTACCTACGTGAGCGCACGCAGTGTTATATACCACCAGTCACTGCACCTGTTCACGGTACCTATGTGTGTGATAGCTGCAAATTTGTAATACTAGTCATTGCATAATTGTTCACAATACCGGTGTGACGGCACCCTGTGTAATATACCAGTCCGTGCATACCTGTTAACTGCACCTGTGTGACAGCTGCACATTGTATTGTAATACCAGTCACTGCATACCTTTCACTGCACCTGTGTGACTGCACATTGTATTAGTCAAGTCAGTGCATACCTTTCACTTCAACCCCCCCACCCCACCCCCCGATATAGACAAAACAACAGGCAGAGGCAGGCCACCTGGCAGGTCTGTTCGAGGTCATGCTGACGTGATTTTGTGTGGCCCTGGCACAAATTATAGTGCTCTGAAGAAGGCATGTACCATGAACTCCCAAGATTGTCAGAACGTGGTTGACTATTTAACACAGAACACCTCATCTTCCGCTGCCACCTGCGCTACTACATGCACCACATCCGCTGCATTTGACACTTCGCAGGAGTTATTCGGTGGGGAATTCACTGACTGACAGCCATTATTGTTACAACAAGATGAAGGCGCTAAGCAAGTTACACCACCTCATATGTTTGAGTTAGGCGACACTATGGACGTAAGGTGTGAGGAGGAGGATGATGAAGTACCTGTTGTTGGTGCAGTTTATGAGGTGTCTGAGACAAGCGAAGCTTGGGAGGATGATTATGATGATACGGATGCCACGTGGGATCCTAATAGGCAAGATAACCAAGGGGACCGTTCAGAGGGGAAGTCAGAGAGGAGTAGGAGGAGACGAGTTCCTGAAAGAAGCAGGGGGAGCTCATTGTCAGAAACAGCTGGTGGCAGGGTCCAGCGCCATGTATCGCCACCTATGGACAGCCAGCCAACATGCCCTTCAATGTCAGCTGCTAATGCCACCATAGTGCCCACACCCCTGGGCTCAGCGGTGTAGACATTTTTTTTGTGTGTCTGCCTCAGATCAGAGTAATGCCATCTATTCTCTCTGCTGCCAAAAATTGAGCCGTGAAAAGTCCATCAGCCGCATAGGGACAACTGCCTTACGAAGGCACAAACTGCAATGGCAAGACCACCTGAGGAAAAGCAGCACACAAAAGCAAAGCCACCCTCCTTCTCCTCTTCCTCTTTCAGGTGCATCATCTTCAGCCGCTTTCTCCCTTGCACCTTCACAGCCACCCTCCTCCACTCCGCTTCTCACCTTGAGCGGTTCCTGCTCCTCTGCCCACAGCAGCAGCCAGGTGTCCGTGAGGGAAATCCTTGAGCAGAAGAAGTCAATGTCTGTCAGTCACCCCTTTGCCCGGCATCTGTCAGCTGGCTTGGCGGAACTGTTAGTTTGCCAGCTGTTACCATACCAGCTGGTGGACTCTGAGGCTTTTTGAAAATTTGTGGCCATTGGGACACCGCAGTGGAAGATACCAGACCGCAATTATTTCTCCAAAAAGGCGATACCCAAACTGTACCGTGAAGTTGAAAGGCAAGTGGTGTCATCTCTGGCACACAGCGTTGTGTCAAGGGTCCATCTGAACACGGATGCCTGGTCTGCCAAGCACGGTCAGGGCAGGTACATTACTTACACAGCCCATTGGGTCAACCTGGTGACCGCTGGCAAGCAGGGAGTAAGTGGCTGTACAGCGGACCTAGTTGTGACACCTCCACAGCTTGCAGGCAGTCCTGCTGCCACCTCCTCTCCTCTTGCTACATCCTCTTCGCTGTCGTCCTCCTCCTCCTCCTTCTTGGCTGAGTGGCAGTTCAACTCTACTAGTGCTGCGATCTCCTCTCCAGCTACACAGCCCCAGCTCCCCAGGGCCTATGCTGCATGCCAGGTACGATGGTGTCACACCATCTTAGAAATGTCTTGCCTCAAAGCGGAGACTCACACTGGAGCAGCTCTCCTGGCTGCTCTGAACAAACAGGTGGATCAGTGGCTGACCCCACACCAACTGAACATCGGCAACGTGGTGTGTAACAATGGTAGCAATCTCATTTCGGCTTTGAATTTGGGAAAGTTGACTCATGTACCCTGCATGGCACATGTGTTGAATCTAATAATTCAAAAGTACCCAGGCTTACAGGACGTCCTGAAGCAGTCCAGGAAGGTGTGTGGACATTTCAGGCGGTCTTACACGGCCATGGCGCGCTTTGCCGATATTCAGCGGAGAAACAAATTGCCGGTGAGACGCTTGCTTTACGATAGCCCGACTCGCTGGAATTCAACGCTCCTGATGTTCAACCGCCACAACAGGAGAAAGACGTCAAACAGTATCTTTACAACTACAGTCAAAGGACATGCTCTGGGGAGATGGGGATGTTCTGGCCAAAGTACTGGACACTCATGCGAAATGCCTGCAGGCTCATGCGGCCGTTTGAGGAGGTGACAAACCTGGTGAGTCGCAGTGAAGGCGCCATCAGCGACTTGATCCCATATGCTTTTTTCCTGGAGCGTGCCGTGCTTAGAGTGGTGGATCAAGCTGTGGAGGAGCGTGAACAGGAACAGGAGGAAGAGTTGTGGGATCAATTCTCAGCAGAAGCAGATGATTCCTCAACACCTGCGGCAGCACAGAGGGGGGAGGGGGAGGAGGAAGAGTCGTGTGGGGAAAAGGAGTCAGATGATGAGGAAGGTGTTGTTTTTTTTTTGGAGGAGGCATAAGAACAACCACAGCAGGTGTCGCAGGGGGCTTGTGCTGCTAAACTTTCCCGTGGTATTGTTTGTGGCTGGGAGGAGGAGGAGAACTTAGCTGACATCACTGAGGAAGAGCAAGAGGAGATGGATAGTATGTCTGCATCCAACTCTGTGCAGATGGTCGTCTTTCATGCTGTCCAGCCTGTTGAGGGATCCCCGTATAAAAAATCTCAAGGGGAATGAGCTGTACTGGGTGGCCACGCTACTAGACCCTCGGTAAAGGCACAAAGTGGCGGAGATGTTTCCAAATCACCAGAAGGCAGAAAGGATACAGCACTTGCAGAACAAGCTGGCAACTATGCTTTACAGTGTGTTTAAGGGTGATATCACAGCACAACGGAATAAAGGTGCCACTGCCAGTAATTCTCCTCCTCCCATGTCCACGCAGGCAAGGACAGGACGCTCTAGCGATCTCATGGTGATGTCGGACATGCGGACATTCTTTAGGCCAACGTCTCGCCTTAGCCCTTCCGGATCCACCTTCCACCAGCGCCTGGACCAGCAGGTAGCAGACTACCTGGCCTTAAATGTGGATGTAGACACTGTGAGTAGCGATTAACCCCTGGACTACTGGGGTGGGGGGGCGGGGCACACCCAAGATAATAAGGTCGTTGCTTCATTGTGGACAGACCAAATTCGATCAGCTGGACAGTCACTGTTCTGTCATTGAGCTACCTCAGCCCGGCGACCATATGGGCTGGAAAGCCGCCATCACCTGCACTCTCGTCATGGTGCGCACCAGTCCAGCATGGCCGTCACTACACAAACAGCTGTGTGCGGTGCGTTAAACAGTGAGTTTGGCCTGTCAGTGTGAAGCAGTACACTAATTACACTACCTGATTGATGTATACACATGCAAGATGTTTTAAAGCACTTTAGGCCTCCAATTTAGCATGCAATGTGATTTCTTCCCTTACAACGCTGCTGTGTGTCAAATCCAGATTTTTCCCCTGGGACTTTTGGCGTGTATCCCACTCCTCCATGCAAAAACTCAGATGTTAGAACCCTTGAAGCATTTTTTCCATCACTTTTGTGGCCAGCATAAATGTTTCTAGTTTTCAAAGTTCCCCTCCCCATTAAAGTCTATTGCGGTTCGAAAAGTTTGTGCGAACCGAACTCTTTGCGGAGGTTCGCGTTCGAGGTTCACGAACCTGAAATCGGAGGTTTGAGCCATATCTACTGATGACTGAAGGAATTGCCTGATATCTGTGACCTACTTGTACATGGTTGGAACACTGCAGTATCAGGCTGCACTGAAATGTGGACAGAGGGGCACACTTCTAAATACTGTACCTCCATTAACTGGTGAAATCTATGCTTCCATTGCAAGCTGTTGCCTGATTATTTCCAGCAAAATTTTGTATATTAAGCACTGTGCATTTTGATCTAGCTTAGACACTGTTCTCGCTTGCTGAAGCATTGAAAAGAAAAAGTTATTGATTGATTACGGTACACTTTATTTTGTTTGAGTATGACTACTTCTGATATTGTAAGCTAATATAAAAAACTACTTGGTTCAATCCCTTGAAGTCCATAAAGGGATTCTGCAGTGCAGGCGACGCGTAGCCGGCGGTGATCCAGCTCTGGCTAACCTAAAAATCTCCTTATTGGCACAGGGAACCTTAACTGAGGGGCTGTGGATTAGAGTATTATGCCGGGTACACACATTGCAATTTTCCACTTGATCCGCGGGATCGATTGGGATCGATTGATTATTTCCGACATGTTCGATCGGGTGTCGACCGATACAGCCGTCAATTTTTCATACTTACTGTAACATGCAAAATCAACGTCTGTATTGTTTGAAAACCGATCGAACATGTCGGAAATGATCGAGCGGGAAATCGCAACGTGTGTACCCAGCATTAGAGACACAGGATCAGCAGGAGAGTCAGGCAACTAGTATTATTTGAAAAGGAAAAATCCATATCCTTCTCAGTTTAGGTTCCCTTTAAAGGGAACCTAAACTGAGAGGGATATGGATGTTTCCTTTTAAACAATACCATTTGCCTGGCAATCCCGCTGATCTCTTTGGCTTCAGTAGTGGCTGGATCACAGCCTAAACTGAGAAGGATATGGATTTTTCCTTTAAAATAATACCAGTTGCCTGACTCTCCTGCTGATCCTGTGTCTCTAATACTTTTAGCCACAGCCCCTCAACAAGCATGCAGATCAGGTGCTCTGACCAAAGTCAGACTGGATTAGCTGCATGCTTGTTTCAGGTGTGTGATTCAGCCACTACTGCATCCAAAGATATATAAACACTGTGACAGACAGAGGCGCTATACATGAGAGCTACTGTTTGTCCCCTGTTTTATTGCCTGATGAAGCGGTCTTGGTCCTGCGAAACGCGATGCATCTATTGGGTTACTAATAAAGTGTTTATTTATGTCAGACAAGTAGTCTAGTCTGCTTACGGAGGTAAGTCCACCACTGCCTCCCCAGCATATTTTAAAACTTTTAATTATTGTTTTTATTCTGCTGGCGCCTCTGTTCATCAAAGTCATTATAGTGTCCATCCTTGGTGGAAGGGGGACCCACCCCTACCTTTCTCCTATCTACAGAGAGTGACTTGTTAACCCTGAGTGAGGACAGGTCTAATCTCCTCACCCGCATTTACAGTGGTTGCCTCAGCGGTAACCCTTGTTTGTGAGTATAACCTTCTCACATTACATTATTCACGATTGTTCCAAGCATACTACACCATATTGGGCTCTCGGTGTCTTTTTCTTATAGAGTGAATTATGGCTATAATGAGTAATTTGGATGCTGGCAAGAGACCAATTACAATAAAAACAGCGCAATTCACTGTCAGCAATAGCTGGAAGCCAAATCTCGTCTTAACCTTAATGTACGACTCCTTGGAAAGGGAATAGTAATTCACACCAACGGGAAATTTTCCACAGTAGGGTGAGACGTTATTCGGCTTTACCCTGTGCCCAAATTTCCTGCTTTTTACATGCACGTGTATCCCCCAGCCTCCCCTGACCTCAATCCTATTGAGAACCTTTGGAGAATCCTCAAGTGAAGGGTGGGAAGCAGTGTACATCTAACAGTAGCTGTTGGAGGCTATTCTGACATCCTTCAAATAAATTCAACCAAAAACTCACACGTTAAGGCAGGCATGGGCAAACTTGGCCCTCCAGCTGTTAAGGAACTACAAGTCCCGCAATGCATTGCAGGAGTCTGACAGCCACAGTCATGACTCACAAATGCATTGTGGGACTTGTAGTTCCGTAACAGCTGGAGGGCTGAGTTTGCCCATGCCTGCGTTAAGGGTTCATTCACACTAGGGGCATTTTTGTCATTTTTTAAGCGCTGACGATTTTCAAAATTGCCCTGAAAGCGATTGTGCAATGATTCTCTATGAGAAAGTTCACATCTGAGCAGTTTGTTTCAGATCCACTCAGATAAGCGGTGCATGGGCCATTTTTGGAAGCTATAGGAAAACGCAAAACTCTCACAATCGCTTCGTGCAGCGATTGCGTTCACGGTTTTAAGAATAAATACATTATATTTATTAGTTTCCGGACCAAAGAGACCATTTCCTGACTGACGTTAAGAAGTGAAAAAACGCAATTGCTCTGCAAAATCGCTTAACAAAAAACGGCCAATGCACAGAAATCGGGAAAAAAAACGCATCAAAAACTGGCCAATGCAGACGTCCATGCAAACGGAACGCAATGTGAACGAGCCCTCAATGGATGCAAGATTTGTGAAGCTGATATCAAATAAGGGGGTCCTGTGTTATGTAACTTAAACTTTTAAGATGTTTTTGATTGAAATAGCTTTTGATTTCAGGAAATATGACCTCTCTGCTGAAAAATTCAACAAATGACCAATTTCAGTTCATTACAAACTATAAAATGTATTCAGGCATTGGCATTTGCAGATTATCTACATACTGCGCAGTGCTAATAGCATGTCACCCAATCCTGCTTACCCTGAAGCTTCTGGATTTAGTCAGAAGATTGGTTGATATGCTATTAGAATTGTTCAGGATGTGGAGATGATCTGCAAATTTCATTGATGACATATTCTGCATCCAGCTGTGTCTTCCCACAGCTACTGTGCTTGCATGAAAATATCTTATGTACTGTATATCTGCACTTTGCAAACAATAAAATGTGTAAGGTCGCTGCTGGCATTTCAGTGCTTCAGTACACCTTCTTCACATATGATCCATTAACCTCAGAGCTGGCCTAATAATTCCACCACCACACCAGAATAATAGGAGGATATGCTTACCAAATGATATGGACCTGAATTACAGGGTCACAGCAAACACAATCGGACCAGCAGTAGGCTCTTCCTGCTTGCTCCCTCCTTTCACTATTCAGCATCCACAACAGACCATTGGATCAATTTGTGGCAAAAATATAAAAAACCTCCTCTAAGTGGTGTAGTCAAATCTCACAATTTATTAAAATACCATATTAATATCGTAAAAACAGTGTTAACTCAAATGCGGGCCCTTGTGACAGGGACCCGTGCAGTAAATACAACTTATCTCATCGCTGGACACCGTCCAACCGTCAGTCTGCCACGTTCAACCGGTTTCACTATTAAAGCTTCCTCTGGGCTGGAGCACGGCAGCCAAACTTCCTGTCTCAAAATGGAGTTGCATGCATGAGCACTCTTGAGTAAACAGTACTTTGCTACCCTTCTGAGAGCATAATGAAGACTTAAGGCGCGTACGCACGCCATGATAAGACTGTTTGTGACAGTCTTATCAGTCAGCGGATCTGTTAGAAACAGTCTTATCAGTCTGCCGACAGCGCGTACACACGTGCTACTGTCGACAGAACGTCCACCCAGCGGGAGGGTCTGACGGACCCATCGTTTGCTGAAGTATGGCATGTGTATGCGCCTTTACAAAGGGTCTGGCATCTCACTCCTGAGGACCATCAACAATTGACTAGAACTACACACACTTCTGTCTTATTATTATTATTTAGTATTTATATAGCGTCAACGTCTTCTGCTGTGCTGTACAGAGTATATTGTCACTTAATTGTCCCTCGGAGGGCCTCACAGTCTAATACCAACCATAGTCGCACATCCATGTATGTACTGTGTAGTGTATGTATCGTAGTCTAGGGCCAATTCAAAACCCATTAAGATGGCCATTAATGATACAATTTGCAGAAAGATCGTTTACAAACAATTCTTCATATGAATGATCAGAAATGATCATTTGGGACCACTAGCGGACAAAAAATTCCTAACCAATTCGATCAGATTGATGTGATCGAACCAAAAAGCGGATTGATTTTATTAATCTGATCAAATTGGTTGGGAGATTTTTGTCCATTAGTGGTCCCAAACGATCATTTCCCAACGTTCTTAAACAATTGTTCGGCAAATTGTGTAGTTTGTTGTCACCTTTAGATTTACCACTTTATTAAATAAATTAAACCTGGAGAAATGGTGTCCCAACACTCTGGATTTGAGAGTATATGTTTATATGATCCTCTACGCAAGGGAGCATTATCCTGGTTTTACTTGATACAAAGCCAATCTCCAGCAAGGGAGAAATTGCCTTTTATGATAAATGGGAACACGACATAAACTCCACACTTTTGCTAGTTAATTGGTTACAATGCTGTGAGACATTGCCCGATCCAATTCACTTTTTCTTGTACCGGTAGGTGATATTTTCGCATCGTATCAATAAAATGGCGTTTAAGTTACAAGCAAGCAAGAAAATACTCAGAGTAATTTTGACAGGACTTTTTCACCTCCTTTTTAGGCCTGGAACCCACTAGAGCGTTTTTTTGAGCGTTTAGGGAGCGATTTCCCTAAACGCTCTGCCAATGTGAATGGATGGGATAGATTCCACTAGAGAGATTGCAATTAAGGAAATCGCAGGACATGCAGCATTTTGTGAGCGTATCCATTCTAATGAATTGTTTAGGAGCAGGGAAATCACTCCCAAAATCGCTAGCGATTGTGATATCGCTTTGCGCTTTTTAGTGGGTTCCAGGCCTAAGTATGTTTTCAATTACAGAGTGCTGAAAAATTATTTTAACCAGAAGATAAAATATCATCTCCTAGGGGAAAACTTAGGAGAAAAAAAGTGAACTTGGCCCTTTATCCAAAGGAATCTTATAAACTATTTCCATGGAGGGGGTCTCTCAGATTATTACACAGAATTTACCAGGTTTCCTTTGAAGTCCACATGCCTTACCCGGTTTTAGGAACTGGAACTGTATAGGCACCCTTGTCCATGTGTGGTAGAAATGTCCAAAGGTCTTGCATATTTAGGATTGAGTGATTGATCTAATCACTACTCTTTCAGAAAACATTTTATAAAGACCACAAGGGTCTCTTATTTGAGATATTGGCCAGATAGGACAAAACATGTTGAACATAAACTAATTCAGTACATAGCATCTTCAGTCAAGATTAATATAGTCTCAATGGGGTATTGATCTTACTTAGATTTTCAGCATTTAACCCATTATGATAAATATTTATACAGGTAGTCCCCGGTTAACGAACAATATAGGGACTGTAGGTTCGTTCTTAACCTAAATCTGTTCTTAAGTCAGAACACTGTGCAATTCTTTGTCCCCTGTACCTCCTCTGTGCCCCCCTATGCCTCCAGTGTCACCTCTGCCCTCTGTACCTGCTTATACAAGTTTAAAGTGGATCTGAGATAAACTTTTACTCATTGCATAATTGTTACATAGTTACATAGCTACATAGTTATTTTGGTTGAAAAAAAGACATACGTCCATCGAGTTCAACCAGTACAGAGTACATCAACCACTACAAAGTGTTCCTTTCATATAGTTTATAGGGCATTCCTCAAGCCAAATCCTTTTTTTTGTTTTGTTTTAATACTCTAATTCCCTATAAACTAAACAAGCCTCGCCCACAGCTCCTTTTGTGCCTTGGCACTGTAGCAAGGGCTTATGTGAGCTCAGACTGGGCAGAAGGAGGAGGAGGTTACTAGCCATTGATTTCAGAGGCAAAGGGGAGGAGGGAGGAGGAGAGGGGACTAAATTTACACACTGGCAAGCTGATAGCATCTCCAGCCCTCAGCCTGTGACAATGTGACAAACAGAACGTGGCTGCCCTCATTGTATTGTAGGAATAAATAATCATAAACTTTTGAAGCTGTTTGCAGCTAGATATGCTGTGTAAACTATCTAAGCTTTAGATAAGATACAGTGGGTTGCAAAAGTCTTCGGCCCCCTTGAAGTTTTCCACATTTTGTCACATTACTGCCAGAAAAATGCATCAATTTAATTGGAGTTCCACGTAAAAGACCAATATAAAGTGGTGTACATGTGAGAAGTGGATCGAAAATCATACATCATTCCAAACATTTTTTACAAATAAATAACTGCAAAGTGGGGTGTGTGTAATTATTCGGCCCCCTGAGTCAATACTTTGTAGAACCACCTTTTGCTGCAATTACAGCTGCCAGTCTTTTTTTTTTTTTATTTAAAGTTTTTATTTTTATAAGTAGAAAACATACAGAATGTTTGGGCATTTTTGGTAATGGGTAGAAAAAATCATCAACAGATTACATACCATATAATCACAGTAACCATTATAGATTAAGTATAATGTATATGTCATTTCTTATAAATATCTAACCCGGCCATTAGCCTTATAATTATGTAGAAAAGAGGGAATCGCTGGGCGCGGGAACATACCGCGCTCACATACCAGCAATTCCTCCTGCCACTGTTATCCGTGGCCTATCCTTATTGCAAATGACCAAACCATGAGGTATTGAGTCTAGAAAGAGATTTAGATTAGACAGGAGATAGGAAAGTAAGAAATATAGAATAGAGAGTAGAGCAGAATAGAGAAGATCTGATGCGAAGTACCAGTCTTCACATCAGGGAAAAAAGGGATAGAAAAGAGGTCAGGGTGGATATATGGCCAGGCGTCCCATTGCCGACTCTAAATGGGATGATCAATCAGAGGGTTATCTACATCACCGTTTAGATAGAGGCATGGAAGCTAGATACACCCCAAATTTTATCAAATTGTGTCTGTTTATCTGATAATCTAGCTGTAAGCAATTCCATCCTATAGACATGGGCCAACTTAACCAAAACCTCAGCTCTGGATGGGATATGAGGATCTCTCCAGTGTTTGACTATTAAACATCTAGCTGCTGTCAAGTAGTGGTTAAACAAACGTTGAACATGTGGTTTTACTTTTGGAATGGGTTTTGCCAAGATACAATACCAAGGGTCATTAGGGACCACTAAATTAGTATGTTGGAATATAAGTTGGATAACATCTGCCCAAAAAATCTTAATTTGAGGGCAGTCCCATAAGATGTGGAATAATGATCCAAGATCGCCACAATCCCTCCAACAAAGTGGGGAAACCGATGGGAACCACTTATGTAGTTTAATTGGGGTCCTATACCACATTAACATTATTTTATATATATTTTCTTTTGTAGTGACGCAGATGGAGGTCTTGGCTGCGTTGACCCATATCTTAGACCAAGATTCCAAGGTAGTTTGAGTACCGCATACATCATCCCAATACTTCATATAGTTATGACAATAATTAGCTGTTTTGTGAGTGGGAGCATTTATCCAGGTATAAAGATTTGAAATTAAACCTTTTTGTTGTGGGCCCATTTCACATATTACTTCTAGCTCTGATTTTTTAGGGAATGTTAAAGTAGGTGAAAGCGAACGTAGGAAGTTCCTTATTTGCATATATTGCAAGAAGTAGGAGTTGTCCATTTGGTGTTTCTCCTTTAGAGAGTCAAAAGAGAGTAGTCGATAGTCTGTTGGGTCCAGTAGGTCTTCTATAAAGGTGATGTGGTTGATGCGCCATTTGGAATCTGTCTTGAGGGTAAGTCCTGGGCTGAAGTCCGGAGAGCCAAAGACCAGACGAAGTATGGAGTTTGGAGTAAAGAGTTTTTTTTTGGAGAGAATGCCAAAGTTGAATATTCGTAGTTATAGAAGAAAAAATCCTTGTAGATTGAGGAATAAGCTTGGTGTTTGACCAGAGAGCAGAGCTAGGGTGCCATGGAGCAAATTGGTGGAATTCCATCTGAGACCAAGAGACGTGAGGGTACTTAGAGAGCCAGGCTATAATTTGTCGGAGTTGAGAAGCTATATAATAATTATAAAGGTTAGGAACTGATAGGCCCCCATATTGTCTTTGATGTAATAGGACTGATCTAGCTATCCTGGGCGGTCTATGGTGCCAGATGAATTGGAAAACTTTACGTTGTAAAGGAATAAACATATGCTTTGGAATATCTAGAGGCATAACTGACATAACATATAACAACTTAGGAAGGGAGTTCATTTTAAAAGAAACCATTCGACCTATCCATGAGATGGGGTAATCTTCCCACTTGTTTAGATCGGCACAAATTCTAGAGAACAGGGGAGAAATGTTACATTTGACCATCTGTGATGTATTTTTAGGGATTATTATTCCTAAATACTTCAAGGACTCTTGTTGAACCTTGTATGAATACCCCATCAAAATTGAGGATACTCTGCTGTCAGAGATGTTTAAAGGTAAAACCTCAGATTTGGAGTCATTTATCTTATAGTTGGATAGATCACCATATAGATTAATTTTGGATCTCAGGGAAGCTAATGAAATTAGTGGTTGTGAGATGGTAAGTAAAACGTCATCAGCAAATAGGGATAGTTTGTATTCCTGACTGCCAATCACGATGCCATGTATATCAGGGTTGCCCCTTATCCTGGCCGCCAAGGGCTCTATCGAGAGGGCAAAAAGTAGTGGGGACAAGGGGCAACCCTGACGGGTACCATTAGAGATCCCGAAATAATCATTAGAATCTGTGTATGGAATTTTCAGTGCCACCTTAGGATATGTATATAATTTTTGCAGAGTATGAAAATAGGAGCCAGTGAAGCCCATATAGTTCAAACACTGAAATAGGAAGGTCCAATTTAAGCGGTCAAACGCTTTTGCTGCATCTAAACTTAATATAAGTGATTCAATTTTATTATGATTAATATAATCAATAATATTTATAGATCTTCTGATGTTATCTCCCGCATATCGACCAGTGATGAAACCCACCTGGTTCAGATGGATTAACGACGGCATTAGAGGGGAGAGGCGATTAGCTAAAAGTTTAGAGAGGATCTTAAGGTCCGTATTGATCAATGAAATGGGTCTGTAATTTTTGTAATCTAAGGGGTCCTTATTGGGTTTGGGAATTACCACCATGTGTGAGTTCAACATTGAATTTGGGATTTGCTCTTGATCCATAAAGGCCCGAAATAATGTAGTCATTTTAGGTATGAGTATATCTGAAAATTTCTTATAGTATGCTATCGTGAATCCATCTGGACCAGGGGCCTTGTGGGGTTTGAGGGGCTTTAAAGTTTCTTTAATTTCCTCTTGCGTGATTATTGTATTTAAAGAAGCGGCTTGGGTCTGAGACAGCATAGATAATCCACACCCCCTTAAATATTTATTTATCTCATCAACATGAGAATGTGATTTCTCTACTTGTTCATTCAAGTTATAGAGCGAGGTAAAGTATGACTTAAATATTGTGGCTATTTCTCTAAGATCATAGTGGGGAGTCCCTCTCTTATCTTTTAGAGCGAACACTGCATTGCGGGTTTGGATTCCTCGTAGTTTTTTAGCTAAAAGGGAATGGGCTTTATTACCTTTTTCATAGAATAGTTGTTTGGTAAATGCTAAGGATTTCTTGATTTTTTGGAAGTGTAGCTCTGAAAGGGCTTTGCGCGTTTTCTCTACGGCTCTATATCTTTCAGTGATGGGGTGTTTTTTAAACTGTTCGTCCTCTAAGATCAGCTTATTGTACAGCTCTGAAAGTTGTTTATTGTACTCTTTTTTACGATTGGAGGCGATGGCTATGAACTTTCCTCTAATGGTTGCTTTATGAGCCTCCCAAATAATTGCTTTGGATCTCACAGAACCCTCATTGATTGTGAAGTATTCCTGCAGTGTCTGACTTATATCTTGTACTATATCTTCATTTATGAGCAGACTATCATTCAGCCTCCAGCTTGTCCTAATAGAAGGGGTAAGCTGCCAGTCTTTTAGGGTATGTCTCTACCAGCTTTGCACATCTAGAGACTAAAATCCTTGCCCATTCTTCTTTGCAAAACAGCTCCAGCTCAGTCAGATTAGATGGACAGTGTTTGTAAACAGCAGTTTTCAGATCTTGCCACAGATTCTCGATTGGATTTAGATCTGGACTTTGACTAGGCCATTCTAACACATAGATATGTTTTGTTTTAAACCATTCCATTGTTGCCCTGGCTTTATGTTTAGGGTCATTGTCCTGCTGGAAGGTGAACCTCCGCCCCAGTCTCAAGACTTTTGCAGTCTCCAAGAGGTTTTCTTCCAAGTTTGCCCTGTATTTGGCTCCATCCATCCTACTATCAACTCTGACCAGCTTCCCTGTCCCTGCTGAAGAGATGCACCCCCGAGCATGATGCTGCCACCAGCCCATCACCATATTTGTCAGTGGGGATGGTGTGTTCAGAGTGATGTGCAGTGTTAGTTTTCTGCCACACATAGCGTTTTGCATTTTGGCCAAAAAAGTTCCATTTTGGTCTCATCTGACCAGAGCACCTTCTTCCACGTTGCTGTGTCCCCCACAAGGCTTGTGGCAAACTGCAAACGGGACTTCTTATGCTTTCTATTAACAATGCCTTTCTTCTTGCCACTCTTCCATAAAGGCCAACTTTGTACAGTGCATGACTAATGGTTGTCCTATGGACAGAGTCTCCCACCTGAGCTGTAGATCTCTGCAGCTCGTCTAGAGTCACCATGGGCCTCTTGACTGCATTTCTGATCAGCGCTCTCCTTGTTTGGCTTGTGAGTTTAGGTGGATGGCCTGGTCTTGGTAGGTTTACAGTTGTGCCATACTCCTTCCATTTCTGAATGATCACTTGAACAGTGCTCCTTGGGATGCTCAAGGCTTTGGAAATCTTTTTGTAGCCTAAGCCTGCTTTAAATTTCTCAATAACTTGATCCCTGACCTGTCTTGGACCTGTCTTGTGTGTTCTTTGGACTTCACAGTGTTGTTGCTCCCAATAGTCTCTTAGACAACCTCTGAGGCCCTCACAGAGCGGCTGTATTTGTACTGACATTAGATTACACACAGGTGCACTGTATTTAGTCATTAGCACTCATCAGGCAATGTCTATAGGCAACTGACTGCACTCAGATCAAAGGGGGCCGAATTATTATGCACACACCACTTTGCAGTTATTTATTTGTAAAAAATGTTTGGAATCATGCATGATTTTCGTTCCACTTCTCATGTGTACACCACTTTGTGTTGGTGTGACAACTGAAGAGGCAGCTGCCTCCATTCCCGCACCCGTCCCTCCGGCGTCTAGGACGCCGAGGTCGGGTCATCACTTTATGCTGGAAGGAGGCTGGTCAGCTGACCGGCGGGTCAGCTGACCTCAGAGGAGACTCACGGCGCCCAGGATTGGCTGATTGCAGGGGGGCGTGCCAGTGAGGTCTCCTCTGCTTCTTAAGCCTCCGGGCTTCAGTCTGGCGCTGTCTGGTGTCGTGAATGCCTCGTGTGTTAGCGCTCAGACCTTAGATTAGATCCCAGGTGTTGAAACCAAGGACTTCACACCTAGTCTAGGATATTGTTTATATTGTTATTGATTCCTGTGTATGACTCTGGCTAAACTCTGACTCTGATCTCGCTTACTGATTCTGTACCTCTGCCTATCTGCCTCAAGTTGCTGAACCTCTGCCCGATTTCCATTTACTCTTCTGCTTTACGATTCTGCTCTGATACTGTCTTCTGTGTTGCCAACCCTTGCCTGTTTGACCATTCTGCTCACCAGTGGGCCCTCGCCACTGGTGAGGTGTTAGCTTAACCAGCTCCTCTGGTGAAGTTGCTCTACTAGGCTGCAGTATTGCCTTAAATCGCCTGCTCCTCAGGTGATCAGCAATTGCAGTGTTATTTGTAACGCCTGCTCCTCAGGTGTCCCCTAGGCTGCAGTACAGCCTTAATCGCCTGCTCCTCAGGTGATTAGTAATTGCAGTATTGTTGTAATCGCCTATCACTGGGTTGCAGTACTGTCTGAATCACCCGCTCCTCGGGAGATTCTATCTCTTCAGTTCCAGTATCCCCAGCTTGCTGGGGTTTGTACTTTATTATACGGGCAGTACACCGATAGTATCTCACCAGTTTCTCTGGTGAGGTCTCGCTAAACTATTAAAGTTATTGTACTCCCTTACACGGTCAGTGAGCCGATAGTACCTCACCAGCCTCTCTGGTGAGGCCTTGTTATTCTATTAAAGTTCTGAACTCTATTACACGGTCAGTGTATCGTTAGTACCTCACCAGCCCCTCTGGTGAGGTCTTGTCAAACTATAAGTCACGGTTGCACCAAGCACTACATACTCAGCTCCTTGTGCTGCTATACTGGTATTATTGGTGATTCTGCAGATCACACATGATCAGGTATAGCGTCTGCATTATTGGTGATTCTGCAGATCACCAAATAATCAGACATCTGAGCTGCGACACCCAACCGTTACAGTTGGTCTTTCATGTGGAATTTCAATAAAATTGATTCATGTTTGTGGCAGTAATATGACAAAACGTGGAAAACTTCAAGGGGGCCGAATACTTTTGCAACCCACTGTATATAGACAAGTTATTTGTTATAGTTAGTTTTTTATCTCGGATCCGCTTTAAAAGCCATTTTTTCTTTAATTTTTTTTAAATCGATTTTCTCAAAAACTATAAGTCCAATTTAAAAAAAAAAAATGTTGACTTGTTCCCATGGCAACACAGATTCCATGCCGTTCATATCGGCGGGTTGTTCGTAAGTCGGGCGTTTGTAAGTCGGGGACTACCTGTATTAACATAATGGGAGACTAGAGGACAAAATCCATCACCCTCCAGGTCCCCTTTACATCATGCTTCTCTGGGAGCTGAATCGTATGGCTAGCTTCCTCTGTAAATTGACACAATAAGTAACTTCCTGACTACACGGCATCCCCAGAGACCATCTACATGTGCGTGCTCATGCACAGCCCTGCGTCCCCTTAGTGTTATATTTAAAGTGCTAAGTGGCAACTCTGTTATTTCAACAGCCAATGGCTGCTGGGATTTGCAGTCCCACTTTATTGACCCTCCACCAATGAAGCCTTGTTAAGTGCTTTGCCACCCATGATAGCAGTACTGTACCTGTACTAAGCTGCTGGTTGTAATTTGGATTGATTACTGTTACAACCTCAGCTTGACTTTTGATTACATATTCGATTGCTGCCTGTCTTGACCTCTGCTATATTGACTAAACTCCTGTCTCATCCCTGGTTTCTGTCTGACTCGTGTATGACAGTCACCTGACTCCTGGTATTGACTTTTATCCTTGTTTCTGAACTCTGTTTTGCTTTCAGGTACTTCATTGGTTTCCTGGGCCTCAGTTCCTATCTTGCACACACAAGTCATGGGATAAATGTGTTCAGTCTCCTGTTCAAATGAGAACATGATTTTATGTGGAGAGTTGGTGAAGATTGGGAAGTCCTAGGGGTGACTAAAGTCAGGTAGACATGTTCAGCCTCCCATTCACGCAGGTGCTTGAGTTTAGGTGAAGAGTGTGGTGGAGATTCGAATATAGGATCTGAAGAGAAACAAGTGATTGCCTAGAAGCCCCATACCTATTGATTTCCAGAATTTCTATACCATGGGACAGTCCAAATCAGCACCTGGTAGGGAGCATTTGAAAGAATTATAGATAGGCAGATGACCCATAGTCCGTAGTTTTACTGGAATATAATAAATTTGGTGGAACCATTTCAGCTGACTTTGTTTATCTTTAGAGTACATCATTGTTTTCATATAGGAGCTGTGGAATTCCTCCAAATGGTGCATTTCATCTGAACATGCTTGCCAATGATCACAGGCAGACTCTTCTTTCCTGTTTCTAGTTTGGGCCAGCAAAAAGGTTATAATACAATGAACGCAGTTTGAGCTGGTTATCGTGAAGTATTACATTTTCTAAAACTGAGTTATATGTGTGAGTTATCTGGAGCCCATTCGTACATTGGCCCCTTGGACTTAGCCCCAGCTAGGCAAGGTTCCACTCCATCATGAAACTCAATCCTGGCCCATGAAGAACTCTTGTCCTTCATGCCTCCGCTGTGCACCTCTGGTCCCCCTCTGCCCTGAGGATGGTTTGTGTAGCACCTGTTTTGCTGTGTAGTGTTGGCGTGCTGCAAATGGCACTGCTCAATCAGCACTCAGCCTGCTCCTCTGTTCCTACCACCCCTACTCTATATTTTCCTGCTACTGTAATGTAATGCTGTCTATGTATGCTTTGTTGAACTGTAATGCTTATGCTGTTGCATCACCAACCTGTATGTGCTAAATCCAATTCCACGTACAATCCCTGTTGTACTTGGCAAATAAATTCTGAATACTGAATCTGATAGTGTGACTAAGCTAGAAAGAAAGAAGGTTTAGGTAAGTTGGACATATTTTTCAGCTGGACAAAGTCCCTACATTTTCCATCTTCAAAAATGTAGTAAATTATATTTAAACCCATACTGTGAAAGGAACTCCCCATCCTAGACATGATTAGGATAGATTGGAAAAATTGTGCCAGAGCAGAGCACATAGACATAATTTGCTTATCTTTTGGTACACTAGTCGTGTGAAAAAATTAGTAAATCCTATGAAAGCATGTGTGTTTTCACAACATAACTAAACATTTCAAACTAAAGAAAAAACACTTTAAAATCTATAAAATTTCATTTTACAAAAATGCAATTTCTGAAGTGCAATAAATCAGGGCAATCTCACATGTATTCCCACTTAGGGCCTGTACACACTGGCTGCGTTGCGCTGGGATTTAAGATCGCATGCAATTTTTTTTTAAGCGCAAAGCCCTTATGAATAAAAATTTGCACCACTGTGTACAGTGCTTCGCGATTTGCTTTATTTTCATGAATACTTTGCGATTAAAAATCTCACGCGATTCTAAAATTGCAGCGCAATGCAGCTAGTGTATACAGGCCCTAATATACTCAACATTTTGAAGGAGGTTTGCCCTAGTTAAACTCCAGACATTTAGTTTGGTGTGCTCCTGACTGTTGAGGTGAGAGTAAATACCATGGTGAGATCATGATAGCTGTCTGAGGACTTCAGAAAGAATATTGTAGCATCTTATAAGTCTGGTAAAGAATATAGATAAATCTCAAAAGAATTTGAAATCAGCCATAAGGGCCCGTTCTCACCTGAGCGGGAATCGCGCGATTCCCGCTCACGGCAAACCGGTAGCGGTTTTGCAAAAACTGCTACACAATGTAGCGAATGGCAGTGTTCTCACTGCCGCGGTTGCAGTTAGTGATAACCGCAACTGCGCTGCATGCAGCGGTTTGCCGGCGACGAGCGTTCCGCGATTAGCGATCATGATTAGCGTGCAAAGCACGCTAATCGCGATTGCTCCAAAACCGCCGCAGTGTCCAGTGATTTTTCCGCGTTAATCGCGGTAAAATCATTCCTGCAAACGGCGTTTCGCGATTATAAGTGTGAACGGGCCCTTAGACTGTCCGGAAAATAGTCTACAGGTGGGGGACTTTCAAAACAACTGCCAATATACCCAGGTCTGGCCGTCCAATCAAGTTCGCAATGAGAGCACACTACAAGGTGCTAAAAGAACTTTCCAAAAACCCTTAAAGTGGACCCAAATTAAAAATACAAGATTTCAGAAATAAAACCTATTTTCTAAATTATAATAATAAATAGCAACCTTTTTTCAGCTGCATGATGACAAATATAAAATATTTTACATTTATTGGAGGAACCCCTCCCTTCCTTTCAAATTGCCGGGATTTCTCCGGTAAACTGGTGGAGTAGATGGTGTCCAGCAATGGAGGAATTGATAATGGCTGCCACCAGTATAACCCTAGATATAAAAAGAGAAGGATGAAAAGCATGCACTGAAATGCTCATAGGTTTGAAGGAGTGTTTATTTATCTTTGTATGTGTCAGAGGGGTGCAACTAAATATTTTTAAGAAAAAAATGTTTGGTTTGGGTCCCCTTTAAATGTCATCATAGGACACACAATAGGCTCGTGCAGGCTCTTTTTGATATGAAAGTGCATGTCTCTACAATCAGAAAATTAACTTACATGGTAGGAGTTCAAAAAGAAAAACTTTGCTCTCTGAGAGAAACATCAAAGCCAGACTATATAGAGAACACAGACAAAGACCAGGCCCCTGGAATAATGTTCAATGTACAGATGAGTCTAGAGTTTAGTTATTTGGGCACCAGAACAAAGGACATGTTTTAAGTTAACTGAAAACAGCATTCCAGGAAAGAATCTCATGCCAAAAGTGAAGCATGGAGTTGGAAGTGTTGTGGTTTGGGGATGCTTTGCTGCAGCAGGACCTAGCCAGGACACCATCATGGAATCCACTATTAATTCTACCATGTATCAGAGGATGGCTTAGGAAATATGTTATGCCATCTGTTAAAAAAAAGTGGAAGGGTATCTTACAGCACGACATTGACCCGCAGCACACCACTAAATTGAAAGACAGGCTGAAAACTAAGAAATAGAGAGTCCTGGAGTGGACAAGTCAAAGCACAGATCTTACTCCCACTGAGATGCTGTGGGGTGACTTGAAACAGGCTGTACATATAAAAAACCCTTCAAACATCTCACAACTTGAAGAATTATGCATTGAAGAGTAGGTTAAACTTTCCTCAGACCGATGTCAGAGACTGGTAGGTAGCTAGCTACAAGAAGCATCTCACTGCAGTAACTTCAGCCAAATGGGGTAACTCTAACTGTTAGAAGATAAGGGCCAATATGTATTCACCTTTTCTCCTAGGTTTTCTACTAGGTGATCATTTTTCATCTTCTGTTGAAAATAACATTTAATTATTTCACAATTGAGAAAATCCCAGAAGTATTAGAAAAAGTATTATCACAATTATTGTGTGTATTTTCTTGCTTGCTTGGGGTTTAAAAGTCTTTTTACTGTCAAGGTGTGAAAATACCAACCTGGAGAAAACTAAAGAGAAGAAGTGAATTGCATATGAGCCCAGGACCCCTATGCAATTTACTTTTTCTTCTGAGTTTTCTCATAGGTGGTATTGCCACAACATGTCATAAAATGTCTTTTAAGCC
Organism: Hyperolius riggenbachi; assembly: GCF_040937935.1. NCBI lineage: Eukaryota > Metazoa > Chordata > Amphibia > Anura > Hyperoliidae > Hyperolius > Hyperolius riggenbachi. Next base: position 159,640,459 of record NC_090656.1, on the reverse strand, counting down.
ACCAGCAAGCAAGAAAACACTCAAAATAAATTTGATAGTACTTTTCACCAACTTGTGGGTACTTTTTCAATGGTAAAATGTTGAAAATTTAGTTTAAAGAGAAGATGAAAATTATCTCCTAGGAGATAACTTAGGTGAAAAAGTTAATTGCATAGGGGCCAGGGGCCATATGCAATTTATTTTCTCACCTGAGTTTTCTCCTAGGTGATATTTTTAAACTTGTCAATAAAATGCCTTTTAAGCCCCCAGAAAGCAAGAAAATACTCAAAATAATTTTGATAGTACTTTTTAATTTACGTTTTGTTACTTTTCTAGTTGAAAAGTGCTGGAAAGTTATTTTAAATAGAAGATGAAAAATTATCTCTTAGGAGAAAACTCAGGTGAAAAAGTGAATTGCATATGGCCCCAGGTGTCCTAACTATAGCCTCAGTTGGAATACACGTTCTTATTTTTGTGTTTTTCATGAATAAATCAAGGTTATTTTAGTTGTATACCTACAATTAAACAACTTTCTTTTTCAGAGATAAATAAAAACAAGATTAGACATTGAAATGTAAACATTTATTAATAAAAAAAAACAAACCGAATATTTAAACATGAGCTTGGAAAAGCTTCGAGAGGCAGTAGAAGATAGTGTGCTGTGGTCTAATCACAAAGAGTTGGACACAACTGAATAGCGAATGAAAAAAAAAACTAAAAAAAATTCACATGACAGTATGTCTGCTTCATCAAGTACAGTGCCAGTTAGCTGACCTTCTGCAACATCAGAGCCTGTGTGTTTCCCATAGCTGTGAGTAAGTGTACATGCACACGCACAGACACAAACTCAACTGGCCTGATTGCTATTCACTGTAGGATTGTCAACTGCTGGGGAAAATGGGGGGTGTCAAAGTAGGGTGCTTGAAAATACTTCATATTGCCATGCATATCAATCATTGATGATCATTTGAAGTGACTATACTTCAATGGCCCTACAAAGGCTACAAAAAAAAGTTGTTTTTTTATTCAGCATTAATTTATATACAAAATGGATTGCACTGACAATGTGACATCATCATTTGACTACTATATATATATATATATATATATATATATATATATATATATATATATATATATATATTTTACAATGTATAAAAATATGTCTCTTCAGGATGTGTATACAAAACAAAAAGTAATGCTGGTCTTAAAATGTCTTGTGGGAGAAATGCTCTTCTGGAATGTACTTTCTATGAATGTTCGGTGTCAGTATTCACAGTTCAAGCATGAAGTTTTGAACCAGGATGATACCATGTACTGGCTAACTTAAAAGAAAGAGTAAGCTTTCAGCCAATAAGCCTTCATCAGACTCTATTCCTGTACAGTCTATTCACAGGTTTTTTTCTGTAATATTAAAATCAACCTGCACAACATGTTACAGCCTAATAGGCACAATGTCTTCAGTCGCACTGCACCTCTCTTGTGTTGAATTCTGGCATACTCTTGCTCCTCGCTCTTCCAGAAGCCATTAGCTCACTTTCTGTGTCTGAGCTATGTGCTTCCTCCAGCTGGAATGGATTGACACGCAGACGGGGTGGCTTGAAATTGAATGTTGCCAGGCTCTTGGCCCTTCTACGTTTCTCCCAGTGGACATCCTGCTTCTTTCTGCGTTGTTCCTCCTCTTGAGCTACAAAATCTTGCAGTACTGAACGGAAGAGACGTGGAATCTCAGCACCTTCTGGTTCAAATTCCAGCATCAACCTGCGAAATCTACACAGTAAGCCAAGAAGAAGGTTGCTTAGTATAGACTTAATTACAAAGTAAAAACACCCAAATTAAATATTACATTTTAATTCCAACAAAATATTTTTATCTTATGTTGCCTGTATTCACACTATTGAAAGTTTAATATTTAAAATGGCATTTCTCATTAGTAATAAACTAAGTTTTGCTATTCACAGCACTTTTACAGAGAGCACAGAATACGTCACTGACTGTTCCTCAATGAAGAAAAATAACGAAGCAGTAATATCTCTACCATAGTCTAAGGTACATTTTTGGGAAGCCATTTAACCTACAAATATGTTTGAAGAAAGAAACCCATGCAAACATGGTGTGAACATACACATTCCATACATATAGGCCATATCCTATTCAAGGTGATAAGCAGCTTGCAAATGCTAGTTACTTATCACCTTGCCATCGCACAAGGATTACCGGCAAATACTATTGCCAGTGTCCTTCACGCTATAGTCGATTGTTAGGGAGCATTACTCAAGTGAAAGCCTGAGCGATGCTCCTATGTTATGGGAGATGGGGAGCAAGGTTTATGCTGTGGTGCTGTCCTTCAGCACTACGACCTCACTCACCAGAGATGCGTGTGCACCTGCCGAACATCTGCCACCTCTGCAGATGTCCAGTGGTGTTTACCTACCGCCGCTGGACATCCGCCACTTCTTGCCGCAAGCGTAATATCTGTCTCTCCTAGCCCTGCAGAGGCTCAGCAGGACAGCCATGCAATCTGCATTGTTTAAAGTGGAACTGTCACGAAAATCTTAAAATGTAAAACACATACAAATAAGAAACCCATTTCTTCCATAGTAAAATGAGCCACTCATTACTTTTCTCCTATGTTGCTGTCACTTATAGAGATGCCTCGAACCTCCGATTTTCGGTTCACGAACCTCGAACGCAAACCTCCGCAAAAGTTAGGTTCGTGCGAACTTTCGCAAACCGCAATAGACTTCAATGGGGAGGCAAACTTTGAAAACTACAAACATTTACTGTATGCTAGCAAATGTGATGGAAAAGATGTTTCAAGGGGTCTAACATCTGAGTTTTTGCATGGCGGAGTGGGATACATGCCAAAAGTCCCGGGGAAAAATCTGGATTTGTTGCACAGCAGCGTTTTAAGGGCAGAAATCACATTGCATGCTAAATTGGAGGCCTAAAGTGCTTTAAAACATCTTGCATGTGTATACATCAATCAGGCAGTGTAATTAGTGTACTGCTTCACACTGACACACCAAACTCACTGTGTAACGCACCGCAAACAGCTGTTTGTGTAGTGACGGCTGTGCTGGACTGATGCGCACCATGGCCAGAGTGCAGGAGATAGCGGTTTTCAAGCCCATATGGTCGCCAGGCTGAGGTAGCTCAATGACAGAACAACAATGACTGTCCAGCTGAATTTGGTCTGTCCACAATGAAGCAACGACCTTATTATCTTGGGTGTGCGCCCCCCGACACTCATATAGCCGGCGGTCATTGCTTCATTGTGATACGCAAGCCCCTTCACCACGACAAGGTAACGATCACGAAGGGGAATTGACACATGTACATGCCTTTTGTTTTATTGTTGCAGCTGCAATTCAGCGATAAAAATTAGGCAGGCATGTACACGCACCAGAAAAATTATTATAGCGGCCTTAAAAATTCAGGAATCCACCTGGAGTCCTGGACCTTGTTGGTGGTGGCGGAGAAGGCAGTCAAACGGCCTGCAGGCAGAGATGCTGTGTGGGGAGCGACTTAGTCTTGGGGCAGGCAGTCACACGGTGTGCATGCAGAGATGCTGTGTGTGGGGACTGACAGTCAGGGCCGGTTTAAGCAACAATGGGGCCCCAGGGCAAAATAAACCTGGGGGCCCCCCCAACAGATACCCCAGAGCAAAAATTGGCATTAAGGGACCTTTTTTGCAGCTGGTATAGTCAGGGTTTGAAGCCCCAATCGGTCGGAGCTCCACATTCTGGCTACCCCAGCCTGCATGGGGGACAAGGGGTTAAAAAGTTTTAGGAGGGGGGACCCCACATAATTAAAAAAAAAAAATTCCCACACTCTAAACCAAAAAAAAATTTGGGAAAATAGGAAAAAATGCCAGGGATATTCATACAGCTATATTGCGGCTGTATAGCGATCCCTGGCCAATGTGCTGCAGCTGCGTGTGGACCCCCTGGAAACCCCGTCAGGAAATTTATTGCTCTTTCTTTTGATACATGTAAAATTACACTACCGTTAGGTACTAAAAGTGACATTTACCGCATTTAAAAGTATACTTTTTTCCTTTGAAACTTTAAAATCGATTTTCTCAAAAACTATAAGGTCTTTTTGAAAAATTGTTTTATCCTCTTATTCCCAATGATCTCCTTAACATATCCTGCAAATTTAGGGTTTCTAGAATTTAAGGTGGATTTGCTATTAACCATTAAAGTCGGCTGGTTTTTAAATGTGTATTTTTTTTTCCTTTGAAACTTTAAAATCGATTTTCTCAAAAACTATAAGGTCGATTTGAAATTTTTTTTCCTCTTGTAGCCACTGGGGGCCCCTACAAGCTCTGGGGCCCTGGGGCAGCTGTCTCCTTTGCCTCTATGGTAGCGCCGGCCCTGCTGACAGTAGCTCTCCAGGATCCATGCCTCATTCATTTTGATAAAGGTGAGGTACTGAACACTTTTGTGACCTAGGCGACTTCTCTTCTCAGTGACAATGCCTCCAGCTGCGCTGAAGGTCCTTTCTGACAGGACGCTTGAGGCAGGGCAAGACAGAAGTTGGATGGCAAATTGGGACAGCTCTGGCCACAGGTCAAGCCTGCGCACCCAGTAGTCCAGGGGTTCATCGCTGCTCACAGTGTCTACATCCACACTTAAGGCCAGGTAGTCAGCTACCTGTCAGTCGAGGCGTTGGGGGAGGGTGGATCCGGAAGGGCTAAGGCGAGACATTGGACTAAAGAATGTCCGCATGTCCGACATCACCATGAGATCGCTAGAGCATCCTGTCCTTGGCTGCGTGGACATGGGAGAAGGATTACTGGCAGTGGTACCTTTATTCCGTTGTGCTGTGACATCACCCTTAAACGCACTGTAAAGCATAGTTGCCAGCTTGTTCTGCAAGTGCTGCATCCTTTCTGCCTTCTAGTGATTTGGAAACATCTCGGCCACTTTGTGCTTATACAAAGGGTCTAGTAGCGTGGCCACCCAGTACAGCTCATTCCCCTTGAGTTTTTTTTATACGGGGTCCCTCAACAGGCTGGACAGCATGAAAGACAACATCTGCACAAATTTGAATGCAGACGTACTATCCATATCCTCTTGCTCTTCCTCAGTGATGTCAGGTAAGTTCTCCTCCTCCCCCCAGCCAGGAACAATACCACGGGAAAGTTGAACAGCACACGCCCCCTGCAACGCCTGCTGCGGTTGTTCTTCCACCTCCTCCTCCTCCAAAAAACCACCTTCCTCATTATCTGACTCCTCTTCCTCACATGACTCTTCTTCTTCCTCCTCCTCCTCCCCCCTCCTCTGTGCTGCTGCAGGTGTTGAGGAAACATCTGGTTCTGAGAATTGATCCCACAACTCTTCCTCCTGTTCCTGTAACTGTAACACACTCCTCCACAGCTTGATCCACCACTCTACGCATGGCACGCTCCAAGAAGAAAGCATATGGGATCAAGTCGCTGATGGCGCCTTCACTGCGACTCACCAGGTTTGTCACCTCCTCTCATGTGCCTGCAGGCATTTCACATGAGTGTCCAGTACTTTGGCCAGAACATCCCCATCTCCCCAGAGTGTGTCCTTCTACTGTAGTTGTACTGGTAATGGTTGACAGCTTTCTCCTGTTTTAGCAGGCGGTTAAACAAAAGGACGGTTGAATTCCAGCGGCAAGTTCTTTCTCCGCTGAATATCGGCCAAGCGTGCCATTGCCGTGTAAGACCGCCTGAAATGCCCACACAACTTCCTGGACTGCTTCAGGACGTCCTGTAAGCCTGGGTACTTAGACACAAATGTCTGAATTATTAGATTCAGCACATGTGCCATGCAGGGTACATGTGTCAACTTTCCCAAATTCAAAGCCGAAATGAGATTTCTGCCGTTGTCACACACCACGTTGCCGATCTCCAGTTGGTGCGGGGTCAGCCACTGATCCACCTGTTTGTTAAGAGCAGCCAGGAGAGCTGCTCCAGTGTGACTCTCCGCTTTGAGGCAAGACATGTCTAAGATGGCGTGACACCGTCGTACCTGGCATGCAGCATAGGCCCTGGGGAGCTAGGGATGTGTAGCTGGAGAGGAGATTGCAGCACCAGTAGAGTTGAACTGCATTCAGCCAAGGAGGAGGAGTAGAACGACAGCGAAGAGGATGTAGCAGGAGGAGTAAGAGGAGAAGGAGAGGAGGTGGCAGCAGGCCTGCCTGCAAGCTATGGAGGTGTCACAACTATGTCCGCTGCACAGCCACTTACTCCCTGCTTTCCAGCGGTCACCAGGTTGACCCAATGGGTTGTGTAAGTAATGTACCTGCCCTGACCGTGCTTGGCAGACCAGGCATCCGTGGTCAGATGGACCCTTGACCCAACGCTGTGTGCCAGAGATGACAACACTTGCCTTTCAACTTCACGGTACAGTTTGGGTATCGCCTTTTTGGAGAAATAATTGCAGTCTGGTATCTTCCACTACGGTGTCCCAATGGCCACAAATTTTCGAAAGGCCTCAGAGTCCACCAGCTGGTATGGTAACAGCTGGCGAGCTAACAGTTCCTCCAAGCCAGCTGACAGACGCCGGGCAAGGGGGAGACTGACAGACATTGACTTCTTCTGCTCAAGGATTTCTCTCACGGACACCTGGCTGCTGCTGTGGGCAGAGGAGCAGGAACCGCTCAAGGTGAGAGGCGGAGTGGAGGAGGGTGGCTGTGAAGGTGCAAGGGAGAAAGAGGCTGAAGATGATGCACCTGAAGGAGGAAGAGGAGAAGGAGGGTGGCTTTGCTTTTGTGTGCTGATTTTCCTCAGGTGGTCTTGCCATTGCAGTTTGTGCCTTTTCTCCATGTGCCTTCGTAAGGCAGTTTTCCCTACGCAGGTGTTGGCCTTTCTACGGCTCAATTTTTGGTGGCAGAGAGAACAGATGGCATTGCTCTGATCTGAGGAAGACACACAAAAAAATGTCCACCCTGCTGAGCCCTGAGGTGTGGGCACTATGGTGGCGTCAGCAGCTGACGTTGAAGGCATGTTGGCTGGCTGTCCATAGGTGGCGATACATGGCGCCGGACCCTACCACCAGCTGTTTCTGACGACGAGCTCCCCCTGCTTCTTTTTAGGAACTCGTCTCCTCCTACTTCTCTCTGACTCCACCTCTGAACTGTCCCCCTGTTCATCTCCTCTATTGGGAACCCACGTGGCATCCGTATCATAATCATCCTCCCCAGCTTCGCTTGCATCAGACACCTCCAAAACTGCACCAACAGCAGGTACTTCATCATCATCCTCCTCCTCACACCTTACGTTCATAGTGTCGCCTAACTCAGGCATATGAGGTGGTGTAACTTGCTTAGTGCTTTCATCTTGTTGTAACAATAATGGCTGTGAATCAGTAAATTCCCCACCAAATAACTCCTGCGAAGTGTAATATTCAGCGGATGTGGTGCTTGTAGTAGTGCTGGTTGCTGTGGAAGATGAGGTGTTCTGTGTTAAATAGTCAACCACGTCCTGACAATCTTGGGAGTTGATGGGACGTGCCTTCTTCTGAGCACTGTACTTTGGTCCAGGGCCGCACAAAATCACGTCAGCACGACCTCGAACAGACCTGCCGGGTGGCCTGCCTCTCGGTCTGCCTCTGCCTGTTGTTTTGTCCATATCAGGGGGGATGAAGTGAAAGGTATGCACTGACTTGACTAATACAATGTGCAGTCACACAGGTGCAGTAAAAGGTATGCACGGACTGGTATTACATAACAATGTGCAGCTGTCACGCAGGTGCAGTTAACAGGTATGCACGGACTGGTATATTACTGTGAGAAATCGTGGAAAAGCCGCCCCATGTGCTACTGAGCAGGCGGCTGATTCCGCGTCCAGTGCGGCGGTTTGCACGCGGAAGCGTGTGTTTGGTAGCAGGGCAGAACGCGGAAAAGCAGCCGCATGCAACAACAGTAAGGCGGGTGGTTCCGCGTCCAGCGCGACGGTTTGCACGCGGCAGCGTGTGTCTGGTGTGGCTGAGTCTGTTAGTGCACATAGACTTAGGAATACACGCGCGCGCGCTGAGAGGCAGAATTCTTATACTAAGCAGGAAGAGTCAGCTGACCACGCCGATCAGCTGACTCCTGAGCGGGATACTATTGGTTGAGCAATTAGGGGTGGTGCTGGAGAGCACTACTCCATATATAGTTCCTGCTGGTCACTTGCAAGTTGTCTGCCGTTGCGATCACTACGTGGAAGCACTCAGACCTAGTCAGATCCTCAGTGTGCTTGAACCAGGTGGACCTGGGAATACACACTTAGCCAGATTATTTGAATTGTATTCTGTTTATGCTTAAGCTAGTTCCAGGGTGTAGAGACCAAGGACCTCACACCCAGCTTAGGGAACTATGTTATCATCTGTGTTATACTTCAGACTAGTTCCAGGGTGCTGAGACTACGGACCTCGCACCCAGTCTAGGGAATACTGTATTATCATCTGTGTATTCTTCAGACCAGTTCCGGGGTGCTGAGACCAAGGACCTTGCACCCAGAATAGGCATTTTTTGATATATGTTATGACTTATAGCTTTTCTGACTACTCCTCTGTCTTCTGATTCGGTACCTCGTATATCTGATATTCCGTTGCCAGACCCTGCTTGACTTGGATACCGAATCAGCCTTCTGTCTTTATACTTTATCTGTCAGTGTGTTGCCGACCCGGCGTGCCCGACCTCGAGAGCTATCTCTCCCCTTAAAAGAGATAGTCTCCAGATCAGATAGTGACATCCATCTTAGGTGTCATTCACTCCTAGGTCCTTCCCGTCTCCAGCCTGACTCCTCCCCCCGGAGAGCCTCAGGCTGCTGGAAGGTTCCTGTTCTCCCAGAGCTGTGTCTCTATATTGTATACCACCTGCTCAGCAGGTACATTACTCAAAGTATTACTGTTACACCAAACACTCACTTATCCTTAGGTGTCCAGAGGTTAGCAATATATCTGATTATCGGTGATACTGCAGATCATCAATAATCAGGTATATATCTGCATTCTTGGTGATACTGCAGATCACCAATAATCAGATTCTCTCTGCGTGCTGACACCAATCGTTACAGAACGGCAGACCAAACCCAAATGGACGCACTTCACAGCCGTCTTAATGCACTCACCACCTTGGTGGAAACTTTCATCCGAGTGCTAGACAGTCACCAGACTCAAATCAACGCTTTGTCTGGGACTGTGCAAGTTTATCAGACGGCTGTGGACGCAGTGCGATCTCCTCCTAGCACAGACATACGCATGTCTGTACCTGAAAGGTTTTCTGGCCACAGATCTGACTTTCAGAACTTTAAAAACCGAGTGTTATCATACTTTGAGTTGAGACCTAATGCTTCAGAAACTGAAGCACAAAGAATTACATTTATCAAGACACTATTATCAGGGGATTCCCAAACATGGGCATATAATCTCCAGCCAGGTGATAGTGCTTTGGCCTCGGTTGAGGCATTTTTTAAAGCTATGGCTATAATTTATGATGACCCAGACCCTGCCTCTACCGCTGAGCGGAAGCTCAAGACTTTACGGCAGGGCAAGGATCCGGTGGAAAATTATGCAGCTGAGTTCAGGAAGTGGGCAGCTTCAGCTAGATGGGACTCATTCGCACTTCTGGACTGTTTTTTATCAGGGTTGTCAAACGCGGTCTCTGATCTGATGTTGGGTCACCCCGAGCCGAAGTCTATTGATGAGGCCATTTCATCAGCCATCAGAATTGATCGTCGCCTACGTTATCAAAGACAGACTCGGGGTAGGAACGATGTGAGATATGTTTCCTACACCGCGCCTCAACCTGATTCATTTCCATCTGATACATCACCACCCGACTCACCTCCACCAGAACCAATGCAGATTGGACGGTCGAGGTTGTCCAAGGTGCAGCAGAAGCGCAGAGAGACGAAACAGCTCTGTCTATATTGTGCAGAGGAGGGTCATAAAGTTCAGAGTTTCCCCAAACAGTTGTGTCCTCTAGATGATAAACATCTCCTTCTCCCTTGCACTATATCCTGGCAGGATAAAACAGAGACCACAGAAGCCTTCATAGATTCTGGCTCAGCGGCTAATTTTATGGATTACGAGTTTGCTAAGAAATTGGGGATCCCGATCTCCCCTTTGAAACAACAGATTCGGGTCACTGCGGTGGATGATTCCCCTCTGCAGAGTAATCACCCTCTTTCCCAGACACCAGATTTGGGGGTCACAATAGGGATCTTGCATAAAGAAAGTCTATCATTTTTTGTGTTACGAATGGCAACCTCCACGATCATTCTTGGCATGCCATGGTTACAGATTCACTCGCCTCAGATTAATTGGGCTACGGGTCAGCTAACCAGCTGGTCTACCCACTGTTATCAGCATTGTCTTGCGAAAGTAACTTTTGGTAAAACCAAGATTCACATGGAGGGATTGCCAGATCACTATTCAGAATTTGCAGACGTATTCTGTCCCAAGTCAGCAGATAAACTTCCTCCACACCGTCCCTTTGATTGTCCCATTGATCTTAGGTCTGATTGTATGCTCCCTAGAGGTCATCTCTATAACTTATCTGGGCCAGAGAAATTGGCCATGCAGGAATACATCCGAGAAAACTTAGCTAAAGGTTTTATTCGCCCTTCTCGATCCCCGGCCGGGGCAGGGTTCTTTTTTGTGAAAAAGAAGGATGGTGGTCTACGCCCTTGCATTGACTATCGGGGCTTAAATAAAATCACAGTAAAAAATCGCTATCCTTTGCCGTTAATAGACGATTTGTTTACACAAGTCACCAATGCTAAGATTTTTTCAAAGTTAGATCTGAGGGGTGCTTACAACCTTGTGCGAATCAGGGACGGTGATGAATGGAAGACGGCCTTTAACACACCCGACGGGCATTACGAGTACCTAGTGATGCCTTTCGGGTTGTGTAATGCACCGGTCGTCTTTCAAGAACTGATCAATGAGGTCTTTAGAGAGGTATTGGGCAAATTCGTCTTGGTATACTTAGATGACATTCTAATTTTCTCGTCCAACCTCTCAGAGCACAGAGATCATGTTAAGTTTGTGTTACGTAAGCTGAGACAAAACATGCTGTACGCTAAACTGGAGAAATGCATATTTGAAGTGACCTCTGTCGCCTTTCTAGGGTACATAATTTCAACCTCTGGCCTCTCTATGGAGCCTGGGAAAGTTTCAGCTGTGTTAGATTGGCCTCAACCTGTGGGATTGAAGGCTCTCCAGAGGTTCCTGGGGTTCGCTAACTACTACAGAAGGTTCATAAAGCGGTGATCTCACCTCTCACCAGTCTCACAAAGAAAGGGGCAGATACTCACCACTGGTCCCCTGAGGCCCATGCTGCTTTCTCCACGTTAAAGAAATTGTTCTGTACTGCACCCATTTTGAGACATGTTGACACCACCTTCCCCTTTATCGTGGAGGTAGATGCCTCAGAGGTAGGGGTAGGGGCTGTGCTGTCTCAGCGTTCTGGGTTGCAGGGAGAGCTACACCCCTGTGCCTATTTTTCACGTAGGTTTTCACCCGCTGAGAGAAACTACGATATAGGCAATAGGGAACTTCTAGCCATTAAGTTGGCTTTTGAGGAATGGCGACATTGGCTAGAGGGTGCAGAACATACCATTACTGTTTATACTGACCACAAGAATTTGGAGTACATTGAGGGCGCTAAGAGACTTAGCCCCCGACAGGCTCGGTGGTCATTGTTCTTCTCGAGATTCAGATTTGTAATCACGTACACCCCTGGTAGTAAAAACATCAAAGCTGATGCTTTGTCCAGATGTTTTGAGCCCGAGACAGCACAGCCCTCAGACCCAGAAACCATTCTGCCGCAGAAAGTGGTTCTGGCCGCCACTGAGACCTGGAGGGACTGGACTAAAACGTTGAGTCCGTTCCAATAGGATGTACCTGAGGGAAAGCCTGAAGGGGTCATGTTTGTACCACTGCCTTTTTGTCTACAAATACTGCAGTTGTTTCATTCTCACAAGAATGCTGGGCATCCTGGAGCCTCCAGAACTCAGGACCTTGTAGCAAGGTGTGCCTGGTGGCCTTCATTGGCAACTGACTGCAAAGAGTATGTAAGAGAATGTGCAGTGTGTGCAAGGAGCAAACCCTCCTGTCAGGCACCTGTTGGGACATTACAATCACTGCCAGTCCCGAAGGAACCATGGACCCATCTGTCCATGGATTTTGTGGGCGAACTCCCTAGGTCTGAAGGCATGACGGTCATTTGGGTGGTAGTCGATCGTTTTAGCAAGATGGCCCATTTTGTCCCCCTGAAAGGACTCCCCTCGGCCCAGGAGTTGGCCGATCTTTTCGTCCAACATGTTTTCCGGCTGCATGGCATTCCGGAAAATATAGTGTCAGATCGGGGAGTCCAATTTGTTTCAAAATTCTGGAGGGCATTCTGCCAGCAGTTAGACATGGAGCTATCTTTCTCATCAGGCTACCACCCACAGACCAATGGCCAGACCGAGAGAACCAATCAGTCTCTGGAACAGTTTTTGAGATGTTATGTGGCAGATGTTCAAACTGACTGGGTTAAATTCCTGCCATTTGCAGAATTTGCACACAACAACTTGAGGAGCTCCTACTCAGGTTTTTCTCCATTCCAGGTGGTGACTGGAAGGTCACCTAAGTTCACCCCATTGCCAGTGGCTGCCACCCCGTTTCCAGCCCTGGAGGATTGGCAAAGGTCCTTGAAGCAGACGTGGGGAATGGTAGAAAGAAACTTGAGGGGGGCTTTTCAGAGTCAGAAGAAACAGGCTGATAAAAGACGTTCCATTGAGTGGGAGTTTCTTCCAGGTGACTTGGTCCGGGTGTCCACACGACATTTTGCTCTGAAGCAACTGTCTCCCAAGTTAGGTCCCAGATTTGTGGGTCCATTACCTGTGATAAGGAAAATCAATGATGTCACTTACGCCATTGATCTCCCCGCCAGCATGCGGGGTGTGAGATCTTTCCATGTGTCCTTGCTCAAGCCGGCAGTGCACGTGGATTCCGCTCCCCCCCCCCCCCTGTGTTGATTGATGACCAACCTGAGTATGAGATTGAGAAGATTCTTGACTCCCGACTTGTGCAGAACTTCGTGCAGTATTTGGTGCATTGGAAAGGGTATGGCATTGAGGAGAGAACTTGGGTGAGTCTGTTAGTGCACATAGACTTAGGAATACATGCACGCACGCTGAGAGGCAGAATTCTTATACTAAGCAGGAAGAGTCAGCTGACCACGCCGATCAGCTGACTCCTGAGCGGGATACTATTGGTTGAGCAATTAGGGGTGGTGCTGGAGAGCACTACTCCATATATAGTTCCTGCTGGTCACTTGCAAGTTGTCTGCCGTTGCGATCACTACGTGGAAGCACTCAGACCTAGTCAGATCCTCAGTGTGTTTGAACCAGGTGGACCTGGGAATACACACTTAGCCAGAATATTTGAATTGTAGTCTGTTTATGCTTAAGCTAGTTCCAGGGTGTAGAGACCAAGGACCTCACACCCAGTTTAGGGAACTGTATTATCATCTGTGTTATACTTCAGACTAGTTCCAGGGTGTAGGGACCAAGGACCTCACACCCAGTTTAGGGAACTGTGTTATCATCCGAGTTATACTTCAGACTAGTTCCAGGGTGCTGAGACTACGGACCTCGCACCCAGTCTAGGGAATACTGTATTATCATCTGTGTATTCTTTAGACTAGTTCCGGGGTGCTGAGACCAAGTACCTCACACCCAGAATAGGCATTGTTTGATATATGTTATGACTTATAGCTTTTCTGACTACTCCTCTGTCTTCTGATTCGGTACCTCGTATATCTGATATTCCGTTGCCAGACCCTGCTTGACTTGGAAACCGAATCAGCCTTCTGTCTTTATACTTTATCTGTCAGTGTGTTGCCGACCCGGTATGCCCGACCTCGAGAGCTATATCTCCCCTTAAAAGAGACAGTCTCCAGATCAGATAGTGACATCCATCTTAGGTGTCATTCACTCCTAGGTCCTTCCCGTCTCCAGCCTGACTCCTCCCCCCGGAGAGCCTCAGGCTGCTGGAAGGTTCCTGTTCTCCCAGAGCTGTGTCTCTATATTGTATACCACCTGCTCAGCAGGTACATTACTCAAAGTATTACTGTTACACCAAACACTCACTTATCCTTAGGTGTCCAGAGGTTAGCAATATATCTGATTATCGGTGATACTGCAGATTATCAATAATCAGGTATATATCTGCATTCTTGGTGATACTGCGGATCACCAATAATCAGATTCTCTCTGCGTGCTGACACCAATCGTTACAAATACACAGCGTGCGGTCACACAGGTATTGTGAACAGTTATGCAATGATGACTAGTATTACAAATGTGCAGCTGTCACACACACAGGTACCGTGAACAGGTATGCAGTGACTGGTATATAATAAAACACTGAGTGTGGGCACGTAGGTGCAGTGAACAGGTATGCAGTGACTGGTATCAATACAATGTGCAGCTGTCACACATACACAGGTACCGTGAACAGGTGCAGTGACTGGTAAATAACACTGCATGCGCTCACGTAGGTAGGTGCACTGAACAGGTAGGTATGCAGTGATTTGTATTACAAATGTGCAGTTGTCACACGCACAGGTACCGTGAACAGGTGCAGTGACTGGTAAATAACACTGCGTGCGCTCACGTAGGTAGGTGCACTGGACAGGTAGGTATGCAGTGATTGCTATTACACTTGTGCAGCTGTCACACACACACAGGTACCGTGAACAGGTGCAGTGACTGGTAAATAACACTGCGTGCGCTCATGTAAGTAGGTGCATTGAACAGGTAGGTATGCAGTGATTGGTATTACAAATGTGCAGCTGTCACCCACACAGGTACCGTGAACAGGTGCAGTGACTGGTAAATAACACTGCGTGCGCTCACATAGGTAGGTGACTGAACAGGTAGGTATGCAGTGATTGGTATTACAAATGTGCAGCTGTCACACACACACAGGCCGTGAACAGGTGCAGTGACTGGTAAATAACACTGCGTGCGCTCATGTAGGTAGGTGCACTGAACAGGTAGGTATGCAGTGATTGCTATTACAAATATGCAGCTGTCACACACACAGGTAGTCACTGAATGTGCTGGGCCTGGCAGTGGCAAAGTAGGAATTACCAAGGGGCCAAGGACCAGCTGCGACTGACTGACAGGGCTGTATATGCAACAAGTGTCTGTGGGACACACACACACACACACACACAAAATAGATCACAAGAGCAACATTTGCTCTCAAAAGAGCTGTTGAGGGGTGAATTTAGCAATAAGTATCAGCAAGGAGCAAGCTAACAAGCCTAACAAGTGCCTAACTAAGCTTTCCCTATGTCTACACAGGTTCCTCTCCCTTCTTTAATTACTGCAACCACACAAGTGAGTGAAATGGCTGATGCTGCCTGCCTTTTAAAAGGGGGGGGGGGACTCCAGGAGGGAGTGTAGCCTGATTGGCTACCATGTGTCTGCTGACTGTGATGTAGAGGGTCAAAGTTTGCCCTAATGATGTAGTATAGGAAAATGGGTCGAACTCGCATATAGTTCGCGGTTCACCGCGAACGCGAACCACCGAAGTTCGCGTGAATAAATTTGCGTGCGAACCGTTCAGGCCATCTCTAATCACTTAAGGTGGCCATACATGGTACAATTTTTTCATACAATTTTACCATTTCTATGTAGTATAAGGGTAAATTAAGTGAATATACTAAATGGATAATTTAGGCAGTTCCCTTATATTACATAGAAATGGTAAGATTGTATGAAAAAATTGTACCATGTATGGCCACCTTTACAGTAGGTAGTAGAAATCTGACATTACCGACAGGTTTTGAGTTAGTCCATCTCTTCATGGGGGATTTTCAGCATGGTCTTTATTCTTTATAAAGACATTCCCTGAAAAAGATTTATACAAAGATGCTGGCCAGCCTCCCTGCTCGCTGCACACTTTTTGGGCAGTTGGACGGAGAAACTGCCATTTACTAAGTACTTAAAAATAAAGAAAACCCTGAGAACCTCCCATGCGAAGATAGGCTAGTCCAAAATCTGTCGGTAATGTCAGACTTTTACTACTTACTGTAAGTGACAGCAACATAGGAGAAAAGTATGGCTCATTTTACTGTGGAAGAAACGTACTTCCTAATTGTATATGTTTACATGTATTTTAAATTTTAAGATTTTCGCAACAAAGGTCCATTAAAAGGTAATATATATGTCCACCTTCATATCCCTCTCAGTTCAGGTGTCCTTTAAAGGGATACTTAAGCCTAGATGAAAAAATCAGTTTTACTGACCTGGGGCTTCTACCAGCCCCCTGCAGCCGTCCCCTGCCCTCGCAGTCACTCACGGGTCCTCTGGTCCTCTGCCAGCAGCTAGTTTGTTTTGCCGACAGGCCTGGCCATGCATAGTCTTTTTCGCGTTCCCGTCCTCAATAGCGTCCTGTGTCTTCCCAGGATGCTATTGTGGACGGGAACGCGAAGGATACGCATGGCCAGGCCTGCTCAGTAAGCCTTTCCATCCGAAATCGAAACTATCTGGTGGCGGGGGACATGAGGATCTGTGAGTGACTGTGAGGGCACGGGATGGCTGCAGGGGGCTGGTAGAAGCCAAGGGTGAGTAAAACTGATTTTTTTTCCATCTAGGCTTAAGTAGAGTGACCAGACGTCCCGGATTGCCCGGGACACGTCCCGGATTCGGGGTCCGCTGTCCCAGGCTTAATGAGGTCCCGGGAAACGTCCCGCTTTCAGCAGCGGGACGTCCCGGCCTCGGGACTCTGGCCACTCTCTCCTCAATGAACTGGCAGCGGCGTCTATAGACGCCGTGCCAGTTCATTGCCCGCAGCCCCGCTCCAGCCTCCTCTTCCGGTGTCTGTTTCTGACACCGGCAGGCGAGCAGGGCTACGGCAAGATGGCTGCCGAAGCCCTGTACTGGAGACCTATTTGTGTCACTAGTACAGGGCTTCGGGCGCCATCTTGCCGTAGCCCTGTCAGCGCGGGAGAGAAGAGCAGGAGGAGGAAGACGGTCCCGGGACGGAGCAGCGCGCCAGAGGCCGGACACTTCTGCCAGGTGAGTAAATGCTTTCTTTTCCAGGTGAAATGTTTGCCCGCATTGTTTCTTTTCCAGGTGAAATGTTTGCCCGCATTGTTTCTTTTCCAGGTGAAATGTTTGCCCGCATTGTTTCTTTTCCAGGTGAAATGTTTGCCCGCATTGTTTCTTTTCCAGGTGAAATGTTTGCCCGCATTGTTTCTTTTCCAGGTGAAATGTTTGCCCGCATTGTTTCTTTTCCAGGTGAAATGTTTGCCCGCATTGTTTCTTTTCCAGGTGAAATGTTTGCCCGCATTGTTTCTTTTCCAGGTGAAATGTTTGCCCGCATTGTTTCTTTTCCAGGTGAAATGTTTGCCCGCATTGTTTCTTTTCCAGGTGAAATGTTTGCCCGCATTGTTTCTTTTCTGGTGAAATGTTTGCCCGCATTGTTTCTTTTCCAGGTGAAATGTTTGCCCGCATTGTTTCTTTTCTGGTGAAATGTTTGCCCGCATTGTTTCTTTTCCAGGTGAAATGTTTGCCCGCATTGTTTCTTTTCTGGTGAAATGTTTGCCCGCATTGTTTCTTTTCCAGGTGAAATGTTTGCCCGCATTGTTTCTTTTCTGGTGAAATGTTTGCCCGCATTGTTTCTTTTCCAGGTGAAATGTTTGCCCGCATTGTTTCTTTTCTGGTGAAATGTTTGCCCGCATTGTTTCTTTTCTGGTGAAATGTTTGCCCGCATTGTTTCTTTTCTAGTGAAATGTTATTGTTTGCCCGCATTGTTTCTTTTCTGGCGAAATGTTTGCCCGCAGTGCGTTTCTTTTCTGGCGAAATGTTTGCCCGCATTGCGTTTCTTTTCTGGTGAAATGTTTGGCTGCAGTGCGTTTCTTTTCTGGTGAAATGTTTGCCCGCAGTGCGTTTCTTTTCTGGTGAAATGTTTGGCCGCAGTGCGTTTCTTTTCTGGTGAAATGTTTGCCCGCAGTGCGTTTATTTTGTACTGACATGTTGCCCGCATTGCGTTTATTTTGTACTGACATGTTTGCCCGCATTGCATTTATTTTATACTGACATGTTGCCTATTGCGTTTATTTTCTGGTGTCCGGGGTAACTGTTACTGCATTTATTATTTAATG
Organism: Hyperolius riggenbachi; assembly: GCF_040937935.1. Lineage (NCBI taxonomy): Eukaryota > Metazoa > Chordata > Amphibia > Anura > Hyperoliidae > Hyperolius > Hyperolius riggenbachi. Next base: position 159,622,348 of record NC_090656.1, on the reverse strand, counting down.
GTCATAGATGGCTATGTTTGCTGCTTTGTGGTTACGGTATACTATTAGCATCACACAGTTTCTGCACACCCATGATACAAAGTCTCGTTTGTCCACATCATGGCGTAAACACTGCTTTCTTATGCCTCGCTGTTACATCATTACGTTAGCTCCGCCCATACAATGTCATGGCCACGCCCATTTTCTCGGCGCGGCGCGCTGCGCGCGCCGAAGCCCCCCTCCCCCAGTCTTCGCCGCTGCGTGCTCCTCACTCCTTCCCACTTTTCGCCGCGGCGCGCTGCGCGCGCCGCCCCCCCCCCACGTCCCCCCCCCCCCCCGTCCCAGGTTGGACCCACAAAAATATGGTCACTCTAGCTTAAGTAACCCTTTAATGTCAAGTGACATTATTGAAAACCATAGAAATTTTCAGCATCTAGTTAGTAAAAATGTAATCTCAGTTAATTTCTGTGTTTAAGTAAATGGGAATCATTTAAAAAAAACAAAACAGCCAGATACTTACCTAAAGAGAGGGAAGGCTCTGGGTCCTATAGAGCCTTCCCACTTCTCTCCCGGTTCGATTGTTGCAGCTTCCCTGTTTGAATTCCCCACTGTGGGGGACTTCTGAAGTCTTCAGGATCCGAGTCTTCCCGAAGACAGGCGGCTCCATACTGCGCACACACGAGTGCGTGAGAGAGGGCGCTCACGAGCGTGCTGCATGAATCGGCCCCTGTCTTCAGGAGCACTCAGGCTCCCGAAGACTTCCCTTCAGCAGTGGAGAGAGCAGTATTTGACCAAATTGGTTTAATACTGCTCCTGGGGAGCCAGCACTGGAACGGGGACAGAGAGAGGAGCGGTATGGCTCTATAGGACCCAGACCCTTCCCTCTCTTTAGGTAAGTATCTGGCTGTTTTTTTTAATGATTCCCATTGACTTTAAAGATACTCTGTAACAAAAAAAAGTTCCCCTGGGGGGTACTTTCCTGTAGCTGCAGACAATCCAGCGCTGGCTCCTCCGAAGCGTCCTGCTATCCTGGCTCGACAAGCCTGACAAGGCTTGATATATTTACCTTCCCTGGCTCCAGCGGGGGTGCTGTTGCGGCTTTCAGCACGGAGATAGACGGAAATAGCCGATCTCTGTTGGGTCCGCTCTACTACCCAGGCGCAGGAGAGCGGACCGACAGCGATCGGCTATTTCCGCCTATGTCCGAGTGAAGAGCCGATACTGAGCCTGCGCTGCAGCCAGGAAGGTAAATATTTACATCCCCGCTGTTTGGAGGGGCACAGCAAGACCGCCGTGGGACACAGGAGAGTGGGGGACGCCTCTATAGGATCCGGAGGCTTCCCCCACCCGAGGTGAGTAGCCCCAAGGGGAACTTTTTTTAGTTACAGGTTTTCTTTAAAAGAGATTTAAGATTAGTGAACTTTAATGCATGTAAAGTACTTAACTGTATATAAAATGTTATCAAATAGAAAAGCTGAGAAGTATATAAAGATACTTACCATATTTTTCAGAATATAAGACACACTTTTTCTTCCCCCAAACTGGGGGGAAAAGTGGGTGCGTCTTACATTCAGAATACACAGTACCACATATTGCTGCCGGGGTGCATATTAATTCGGCGCCGCTCAGTTCGGCGTGGTGAGAGCCGAATGACGGCTCTCACCGCTGCCGCTAAATTCCGAATTACCACTACGTGCCCCGTGCAGCATAGCATTGCTGCTATAGGGCGCCCAGTTCCGGCGCTCGGCTCTCAGAGCCGAGAGCCGAAATCAGCTGATTCACTTGCCCCCGGAATACATAATATACTTACAGCAGCCTGCTGCCATGGTTCTCTCTTCCTCGCTCCAGTCCTGCTGCTGCGCACGTGCTCCTCTTCTCCTGCAGCTTCCGAGATCCCGTACAGCTGCTATACAGCTTCGGTGCTCCGTACTTCTTGGTTGGCTCCTACATCCTGATTAGTGGTTCCCTGTGTGACCAAAGTGATGTGCGTAGCACATGGGCAGCTGATGTGTGAAGCACATGGGCAGCTGGGGTCACGCAGGGAACCACTAATCAGGATGTAGAAGCTGAATACCGAAAACTGGAGCTGTATGGGGCAGGTGGCCACAGTGTATGGGATCTTGGAAGTTGCAGGAGGAGAAGATGAGCATGTGTGCAGCAGCAGGATGAGTGCAAGGGGGAGATGAGCGCAGCGGCAGGATGAGGTGAGGTGTGTTTGTGTAGTGTTGCATAATGTAGTGCTGCTTAGCTAGTGGGGCAGCAGGAGTTAATGTAGTGTAGTGCAGTGCAGTATAGCTTTGCTGGTGGGGCAGCAGGGGTGAGTGTAGTGCAGTGTGTAGGGTAGTGTAGATAAGTTGGTTGGACAGCAGCGGTTAGTGCTGCTTAGCTAGTGGGGCAGCAGGAGTTAATGTAGTGTAGTGCAGTGCAGTATAGCTTTGCTGGTGGGGCAGCAGGGGTGAGTGTAGTGCAGTGTGTAGGGTAGTGCAGATAAGTTGGTTGGACAGCAGCGGTTAGTGATAATTCACACTGCAAGAGCTTTTCTAAGCGATTGGTGATTTTAAAAGCTCTTGCTAATGTTATCCTTTGTGTGATTTCACACTGGAGCGATGTGATTTTGTAAAAATCCCCCATAGCATTGCATAAGCAAAGCCTTTCAAAATCACTAGCGCTTAAAAAGCTCTTGAAGTGTGAATTAGCCTTAGGTGTAGTGTAGCTTAGAGACTTCTTGGGTTGGGGGGGGGGGGGGGAAGGAAAGGTCCGTAAGACCCCTCTGACCCATAGATGCACCAGGTTTAGTATTTTTTTTACCAGATTTTGGCCTTGAAACTTGTGGTGTGTCTTATAGTCCGGAGTTGTCTTATAGTCGCAAAAATATGGTATATATGGCTTTTGTAATGTTTTCTAAACTGTTTTTTTTTCTCAGTTTTTCTTGTTTCTGTAATACATTTTCTGTATCTAAAAAGGAAAAAGGTACTAAAAATTCAATAAAAATATAATTTTAAAATGATTCAGAATTTTGGATTAGCAAATTGCAGTTTACACACTTACCTAGCCAGTGTGTTATTTGCGCAGTGAATCAATAGCCTAATTTTCGTAATTCTTGATGAAGCTAATGTCAATTTGCATGTTAGGAGACCCTTTCACAAATGCCTGCTCATGTGAAAATTTTACTAACCATGCGGCTGTATCGTGCAGTCGCTGCATGGCCAGACAGGCACAATTGAAGCCATATTACCTAGCATTACCTAACCAACTTTGAGGATGGTAAGGGAGGTAACAAAGTTCATGGGGTTGGAGGAAGCCCCAGGTAAGTATTGATTCTTTCCTTTATTTCGTCTCAGGTTCACTTTTAACCTTTTTTAATTACAGGCAGCCCATTGTCTCTAGAGGATTATTATAAGCCTTACTTTTTGAGTTTGTGATTAAAATATTTAAAAATAAGTATTTAAATGTATCACTTTTCACCCTTCAATCTTGAACAAATTTTGATTTCAGCAACCGCAAGCTTTGTACCAATTGATGCTTGGCAAAGTTATGTCATTGTCAGTTTCCTATTCCTACTATATTTCTTGCTTCCTGCAAATGTAGGGCAAAAATTATACATTTTTTTTAAATTTAAAAATAGCAATTTTTTATTTATAAATTAGGTATGAGTTGCAGATATTAGAAAACTATATATATATTCTAAACTATGGTTGTGACTTTATTACTGTACCTGAGGATGACAGGACCACATTGCGAAGGGCTTATTTTCGAGCATATGTCTCTGAGCTCTAGCTGGTCACCTGGGGTGATTTGATAGCCCTGGCGAGGAATTGAGGCAAGCCATGTATAGTCCACTCCACTCTTCACTCGACGATATTCAATGAGGCGTTCTCTTTGCTGCTTCTCGGCACGTTTGAGATGGGATCCTAGTTCTAACATTAGAGTCTCTGTGACCAGCTCTCCACTGGTTCTTGGTGCCAGTTTCATTGCAGGGCCATCTGAGTCATTCCAGCCAAAAAGTCCTGCCAGGAACATCCTCAGTACCTGGTACACGAATAATTACCTCAGTTAAATATATATATTTACATGCTGACCTTTTGGAATATTTATAGTGTTGTACCAAAAGAGAAAAATTATTTCTAAGCACCGAGTATAACATGAGAGAATAATAACATAAATCTGAATAAAGGTAGCATTGGTCAGACACCCATAGAACAATTAATTACAAACACATCACTTAGTTCTATATCAAAGGCTAACTTGATTAAATAATATAATAAAACCTTTCATGATGACTGTTCCTTACTAATGTAGGCTGCCCAAGATGAAACACACCTTGTAAATATCCCAAAAGGTTCTAGAGAAAATAAAGTGCTGTAATAACCAAATTTGCTTTCAAAATATTGTGTCCACTCTACTAAAAGCAATGAGTGTTATATTACCTGGACTTCTTTCAAAATATAACCCACTACTGGTGTTTGTTTTTTCTTTGTGGAATCCAAATGTTCAAACGTATCAGCTACTTGTCTTATCTTTGCTTCTTCCTCTTGTTATACTGTCCTTGTCTTCACAGATGCTCTTGGTTCCACACCCCTGTTCATATTATACACGCTACATCTTTTAAAGCTTTGTGTAATACTTTGTAATCCAGGGATTCCAGCCAGTCAGCATTATTCTCTTTGAGGCACATCACACTTGTTATATAACTAATAGCTCTTACATTTTGAAAATGCTCACCTTAGAAATAGGTAATGTGTGACATAACATTCGGTTTTTCTTTTACACGGGACACTTTTAGTCCTATTCATAAATCTACTGTCATTTATATATGGTTATAGTGAAAACTTTATAATGGTAATCATCTGCAATATTACAAAAGTACAGGACAATATTATGACTCCCTGTTTTGTACTTCTGAAGAACATAAATAAAGTTAAATGATCCTTTCCAATCCCATTTTTAAATAGTCTGCATTCCTTCTTTTTTTATTGTTTATGACTAGAGATGGTCATGTCTAGAACTCATATAGAAACGTGATCAGTTTGGTCAGGTGATAGATATGTAAGTCTCTGATCAGAGTAAATCAGAGTTTTGCAAGACATGACTATCACTATTTCTGACTGTCAGGGTTAATAATTCAGGGTATATAAATGACAGATTTTGTGCATGGAACTTTCACTGATAACTAATTAGAGGTCATAACACTCTTGTCTGGCTTAGTAAAACTCATCTGAGTGCTTTGAAATGATAAATAGTAGATAAAAGGGGAAGTTCCACACAATGTCCGTAGCAAAATATAGATACACCTTTATTAAATCAGGATAAAACTACACAGCCGGGTAGCTGACATGTTTTGGACTCACATTGATCCTAAAAGGACCTTTGTTGCGAAAATCTTTAAATTTTAAATATATGTAAACATATACAATTAAGAAGTACATTTCTTCCAGAGTAAAATGAGCCATTAATTACTTTTCTCCTATGTTGCTGTCACTTACAGTAGGCAGTAGAAATCTGACAGAACTGTCAGGTTTTGGACTAGCCCATCTCCTCATGGGGGTTTACAGGGATTTCTTTATTTTCAAAATGCACTAAGTGAATTACAGTTGCTCCGTCCAACTGCCAAAAAAGTGTACGGTGAGCAGGGAGGCTGGTCAGCATCTTTGTATAACTCTTTTTCAAGGAGTGTCTCTATAAAGAATAAAGGCCATGCTGAGAATCCCCTATGGAGAGATGGACTAGCCCAAAACCTCGGTAATGTCAGATTTCTACTAGTTACTATAAATGCCAGCAACATAGGAAAGAAGTAATGTATGGCTCATTTTACTCACACACTTCTTATTTGTATGTGTTTTCATTTTTAAGATTTTCGCGACACTTCTTCTTTAACCATTTCCCTAGGACATGTTTTTTCCCTTTCTGTTCCAGAGCAATTTTTACATCACGTGTCTCCCACTCATTCGCCAATAACTTTATCGCTACTTATCACACTAAAATGATCTATATACAGTGGGATGCAAAAGTTTGGGCAACCTTGTTAATCGTCATAATTTTCCTATATAAATCGTTGGTTGTTACGATAAAAACTGTCAGTTAAATATATCATATAGGAGACACACACAGTGATATTTGGGATGTGAAATTAAGTTTATTGGATTTACAGAAAGTGCGCAATAATTGTTTAAATAAAATTAGGCAGGTGCATAAATTTGAGCACTGTTGTCATTTTATTGATTCCGAAACCTTTAGAACTAATTATTGGAACTCAAATTGGCTTGGTAAGTACACTGACCTACATACACAGGTGAATCCAATTATGAGAAAGAGTATTTAAGGGGGTTAATTGTAAGTTTCCCTCCTCTTTTAATTTTCTCTGAAGATTAGCAACATGGGGGTCTCAAAACAACTCTTAAACGACCTGAAGACAAACATTGTTCACCATCATGGTTTAGGGGAAGGATACAGAAAGCTGTCTCAGAGATTTAAACTGTCTGTTTCCACAGTTAGGATCATATTGAGGAAATGGAGGACCACAGGCTCAGTTCAAGTTAAGGCTCAAAGTGGCAGACCAAGAAAAATCTCGAATAAACAGAAGCGACGAATGGTAAGAACAGTCAGAGTCAACCCACAGACCAGCACCAAAGACCTACAACATTTTCTTGCTGCAGATGGAGTCATTGTGCATCGTTGAACCATTCAGAGCACTTTACACAAGGAGATGCTGTATGCGAGAGTAATGCAGAGGAAGCCTTTTCTCCGCCCACAGCACAAACAGAGCCGCTTGAGATATGTTAAAGCACATTTGGACAAGGATGATTCATTTTAGAATAAGGTACTGTGGACTGATTAAACTAAAATGTAATTATTTGGGCATAACAAGGGGCGTTATGCATGGAGGAAAAACAACACAGCATTCCAAGAAAAACACCTGCTACCTACAGCAAAATATGGTGGTGGTTCCATCATGCTGTGGGGCTGTGTGGCCAGTGCAGGGACTAGGAATCTTGTCAAAGTTGAGGAACGCATGGATTGCACTCAGTATCAGCAGATTCTGGAGGCCAATGTCCAGGAATCAGTGACAAAGCTGAAGCTGCGCCGGGGCTGGATCTTTCAAAAAGACACCGACCCCAAACACTGCTCAAAATCCACAATCCAGGCATTCATGCAGAGGAACAAGTACAATGTTCTGGAATGGCCATCTTAGTCTCCAGACCTGAATATAATTGAAAATCTGTGGTGTGAGTTAAAGCCATCAAACCTGAATGAACTAGAGATACTTTGTAAAGAGGGATGGTCCAAAATACCTTCAATCAGGGGGCGTGGCCTGGCACCAGCAAGAATGGCTGTGTAGCTCTTCAGCTCCTTCTCAGCCTGACTTCGGGACCCCTCATCTCTGCTGCTGCCACTTCTTTTTAGAGAGGGACCATCTCCACTTAGTCCCCCTGACCCTGCACAAAGTCCCTGGGGCTTCACCGACAGATATACGCGCGGTGCACTGTGCTAACCTTGCCTGCTTCCCGGCTTCAGGAACTAATTGAGGCCCCGGCTTCATAGCCGAGACTAGGCCTCACTTGACGCAGCTGCCTGCTTCTAGTCTGAAGGATCTCAGACTTGCGTTTAAGAGCTCCTGGTCCCTCCTGCTCCATTCCACCATATCGGACCTACTCTGGGCTGCAGAATTTAAAAGTATTTATCCCTTTTTTTCTGGTACTGCTCCTGGTTGTTCTACAGGGTCAGCTTTTTATGATATCTGCACTACAGCCTCATTTTTGCTTTTCTACTTTCCCTGCAATCATTTGAGAGCTGCTATCATCTGAGACCCATAACTAACTTGGATTGAGATAAATCTCTTTTGTGACTCCTAGTGTGATACTGATACCAAACATAACTATGGAGTATATTCCACAGGAGGGGCGTAACAAATAGACCCTGCAAGGGATGCCTCCGCGGGGGGGACTGCATGTGTCCACCACACAGATCAGGACTCACACACACTTTGGAATTTGTACACTGTCCCTGCTCCCTAGGGTTCGTAAAAAAACATCTGTCTCTCACTGCTGCAAAGTTCTAAAGACTTGACAAAGACTTTACAACTTTTTTTCAAAATGTGACTCCTTTGTTTGTAGACTTTCCCTTTTCAGCAAAAGGATTCATAGATTCTTATCACACTGGCTAATGACTTTATGGCCTCTGAATACTTTTACAAGGCAATGGAGTGGAGACTGATGTCTGACTGTCACTGCCTCATTGAGAGCTTGTTGTCTCATAAGATCCCGTAATAACAGTATCAATCAGTGACATTCTGAATGTTTTGCCAAAGTTACATTGATACTATATCTTATGTTCAGCATGTCATTGTTGTTCCTCCATATAGCATGTGCTCTCATGTAGTAAATAATAAGGCTGTGTGTGTATGTATGTACTGGGAACAGAAAGGGACTTGTCAGCTGCAAGGGGCTGGAGGAAGCCCTGGGTAAGTAGATCTAGGGGTAGCATAGATTGCATGACGTTTCCTTTATAAGGGGAACTGAAGAGAGAGGTATATGGAGGCTGCCATGTTTATTTCCTTGTAAGCAATACCAGTTGCCTGGCAGCCCTGCTGGTCTATTTCTCTGCAGTAGTATCTGAATAACACCAGAAACAAGCATACAGCTAGTCTTGTCAGATCTGACTTTGAAGTCTGAAACTCCTGATCTGCTGCATGCTTGTTCAGGGGCTATGGCTAATAGTATTAGAGGCAGAGGATCAGCAGGGCTGCCAGGCAACTGGTATTGCTTAAAAGGAAATAAACATGGCAGCCTCCATATACCTCTCTCTTCAGTTCCCCTTTAAGCCTAATTGTTTTTATCTGCATGGGGAAAACACATTGGTCCTTAGTTTTCCCATGTAGAAAGCGAGGGGGGTGGGGGGCCCCATCCAAAGTTTCACGGGGGGGCCCCATTCAAAGTTTCGCAGAGGGGCCCCATTCAAAGTTTCGCAGGGGGCCCAGTGATGTCTAGTTACGCCCCTGTTCCACAGTCAGAGGGTCAGTTGTTACAGTCTCTTAATGTCAGTGTATTAGATGAATGTTTATCATCCCTCTTCGGAGATCTCAATGTTAGCGTCAGATCTTCGCTCGGAAATTGCTTTAATTGGCAATCGCACTAATGACTTAGAAAAGAAGATGGAACAAATGATCGATTATGTAAATGCTGTTGAAGAGGAAAACGCTACTTTAAAGAGAACCCGAGGTGTGTTTAAAGAATGTTATCTGCATACAGAGGCTGGACCTGCCTATACAGCCCAGCCTCTGTTGCTATCTCAAACCCCAATAAGGTCCCCCTGCACTCTGCAATCCCTCATAAATCACAGCCCTGCTGTGAGGCTGTGTTTACATCTGTAGTGTCATGCTGCATACACACTTGAGATAAAAGTCTCTGGAAAAGGCAAGATCACAGACCAATTTTACCCCATTCCATGTAGTATGAGAGCCATACTCTACACAGTCTATTCTATGGAGCTGCACTCCCCATCAGATAAAATCTTTGCAAGATGCTGCACACAAAGATGCCCTTACACATTCAAAAGATCATTATCTGCAAAAGATCTCTTCCTGCAATAGATCCATTCCTGCAAAATGCATTCATAGTCTATGAGATCTGCAGATCCTCATACACACCTTGTTTAACAGACTTCATCTGCATATCTGGCAATCATCTGCAGATCTGAAAATCCATCCTGGTGGATCTGATCTGCAGATGATTGCCTGCTAAACAAGGTGTGTATGATGATCTGCAGATCTCATAGACTATGAATGCATTTTGAAGGAATGGATCTATTGCAGGAAGAGATATTTTGCAGATAATGATCTTTTGAATGTGTACGGGCATCTTTGTGTGCAGCATCTTGCAAAGATTTATCTGATGGGGAGTGCAGCTCCATAGAATAGACTGTGAAGGTATGGCTCTCATACTACATGGAATGGGGTATAATTGGTCTGTGATCTTGCCTTTTCCAGAGACTTTTATCTCAAGTGTGTATGCAGCATCAGTCTCAGCTGCTCCCCCGCCTCCTGCATAGCTCCGGTCCCTGCCCCCGTCCCTTCCCTCCAATCAGCAGGGAGGGAAGGGATGCAGGCGGGGACTGGAGTTCTGCAGGAGGCGGGGAGAGCAGCAGACTGACACTATAGAGATAAACACAGCCAGCTCTGAGAAGCTGTTTGTCAGCAGCGTGGCTGTGATTTATGAAGGATTGCAGAGTGCAGGGGGACCTTAGGGAGGTTTGGGATAGCAACAGAGGCTGGGCTGTATAGGCAGATCCAGCCTCTGTATGCAGATAATATTCTTCAAACCCACCTCGGGTTCTCTTTAAAAACAGATGTTGCTGCCCTTAAAATACAAGAGGAGGATAAGGAAAATCGAGATCGACCACAGAACCTCAGGGTATCCCTGAATCTGTGAAAGACCAAGAGATAAAACCCTTTTTGTTGTCCCTGTTCCAACACCTGGCCCCCTCTATCCCCATTTCTGACTGGAGACTAGACAGAGCACATAGATCATTGGGCCCTGTACCTGAACCCAGCTCCAGACCGCAAGACATTTTTGCCAGGTTCCACTTTTATGATAGTAAGGAGGCTCTTGCGCAAGCTGCATGAACACAGAAATTCATAGATTACAAAGGCTACCAAATACAGGGAGTGCAGAATTATTAGGCAAGTTGTATTTTTGAGGAATAATTTTATTATTGAACAACAACCATGTTCTCAATGAACCCAAAAAAAACCTCATTAATATCAAAGCTAAATATTTTTGAAAGTAGTTTATAGTTTGTCTTTAGTTTTAGCTATTTTAGGGGGATATCTGTGTGTGCAGGTGACTATTACTGTGCATAATTATTAGGCAACTTAACAAAAAACAAATATATACCCATTTCAATTATTTATTTTTACCAGTGAAACCAATATAACATCTCAATATTCACAAATATACATTTCTGACATTCAAAAACAAAACAAAAACAAATCAGTGACCAGTATAGCCACCTTTTTCTTTGCAAGGACACTCAAAAGCCTGCCATCCATGGATTCTGTCATTGTTTTGATCTGTTCACCATCAACATTGCATGCAGCAGCAACCACAGCCTCCCAGACACTGTTCAGAGAGGTGTACTGTTTTCCCTCCTTGTAAATCTCACATTTTATGATGGACCACAGGTTCTCAATGGAGTTTAGATCTGGTGAACCAGGAGGCCATGTCATTAGTTTTTCTTCTTTTATACCCTTTCTTGCCAGCCATGCTGTGGAGTACTTGGACGCGTGTCCTGCATGAAAATCATGTTTTTCTTGAAGGATGCAGACTTCTTCCTGTACCACTGCTTGAAGAAGGTGTCTTCCAGAAACTGGCAGTAGGACTGGGAGTTGAGCTTGACTCCATCCTCAACCTGAAAAGGCCCCACAAGCTCATCTTTGATGATACCAGCCCAAACCAGTACTCCACCTCCACCTTGCTGGCGTCGGACTTGGACTGGAGCTCTCTGCCTTTTACCAATCTAGCCACGGCCCATCCATCTGGCCCATCAAGATTCACTCTCATTTCATCAGTCCATAAAACCTTAGAAAAATCAGTCTTGAGATATTTCTTGGCCCAGTCTTGACGTTTCAGCTTGTGTGTCTTGTTCAGTGGTGGTCGTCTTTCAGCCTTTCTTACCTTGGCCATGTCTCTGAGTATTGCACACCTTGTGCTTTTGGGCACTCCAGTGATGTTGCAGATCTGAAATATGGCCAAACTGGTGGCAAGTGGCATCTTGGCAGCTGCACGCTTGACTTTTCTCAGTTCATGGGCAGTTATTTTGAGCCTTGGTTTTTCCACATGCTTCTTGCGACCCTGTTGACTATTTTGAATGAAACGCTTGATTGTTCGATGATCACGCTTCAGAAGCTTTGCAATTGTGCTGCATCCCTCTGCAAGATATCTCACTATTTTTGACTTTTCTGAGCCTGTCAAGTCCTTCTTTTGACCCATTTTGTCAAAGGAAAGGAAGTTGCCTAATAATTATGCACACCTGATATAGGGTGTTGATGTCATTAGACCACACCCCTTCTCATTACAGAGATGCACATCACCTAATATGCTTAATTGGTAGTAGGCTTTCGAGCCTATACAGCTTGGAGTAGGACAACATGCATAAAGAGGATGATGTGGTCAAAATACTAATTTGCCTAATAATTCTGCACTCCCTGTACATATCTTTAATGACATCTTATTGGTGACACTCGCCAAACGACGCTCCTTGCAACCCGTCACTACTCTTCTGCGACAACAGAACATCGCCTATTGATGGATCTAAGATCTAAGATCCCGTGAGTCAACAACAGGCGTTCCTCCAAAGCCCTTATAAAGGAAAATGCTTAAAGAGAATCTGTATTGTTAAAATCGCACAAAAGTAAACATACCAGTGCGTTAGGGGAGATCTCCTATTCCCCTCTGTCACAATTTCGCCGCTCCTCGCCGCATTAAAAGTGGTTAAAAACAGTTTTAAAAAGTTTGTTTATAAACAAACAAAATGGCCACCAAAACAGGAAGTAGATTGATGTACAGTATGTCCACACATAGAAAATACATCCATACACAAGCAGGCTGTATACAGCCATCCTTTTGAATCTCAAGAGATCATTTGTGTGTTTCTTTCCCCCTGCAGCTATCTTCCACTGAAGTGTCAGGCTATTTCTTCCTGCAGAGTGCAGACAGCTGTGCCTGTATGTAATTCCTCAGTATGTGAAAGCCCAGCCAGCTCAGAGGAGGATTTATCCAGCTTGTAAAAGATAATAGAACAGAGAGAAGCTGCACTAATCTAAATATCACACAGGCAGTGTGCAGAGAGGGGCCTGGATGGGGGAGTTCATAGCAGAACCACAACACTGAAGAACTTGGCAGCCTTCCAGACACAGGCCGACAAGTCTGACAGGGGAAAGATACATTGATTTATTACAGAGACTGTAATAGTATAAAGTGCTGCAGTTAGCCAGAACACATTAGAATAGCTTTTGGAACTTGTAGGATGATAAAAAACAGGATGCAATTTTTGTTACGGAGTCTCTTTAAGCTGTGCATATAGTGTACATGGTCTTGACCCCTTTTTGTTTATTTTCTATTATCAGGTTGGATTAGAGTAATTCTTTCTCCTGACTCCAGCCATCTTCCTCACTTGGTTAAACGATATTTTGTCACCCTACTCTGATTAAATACACACTCAGAGTCTTGTATACTTCTCATCCTGACCATCTATGGCCGGGCAAGCTACTCTGTTGAATATGGTCCGTTGCTTTTGTTTGTTATTAATGTTTTGTATTTCATCTAAGTTTATCTTTAGGTACTATTGCTGTTATAACTGTATCTACAATTGGCTGCTTTTAACCAATCACCTGCTTTATGTTAACCTCCTTGGCGGTACGCAGTTCCTGAGGCTGCGTCCGCCAGGAGGTTTTTTGCCCCCCAAATTTTTTTGTAAAACACTTTAGCTAGCATTTCACTAGCTAAGCGTATGTGCAAGGTTGCTCCGGTCCCCCCCATGCCCGCCGATCGCCGCCGACTATACATACCTCGCCACGATCCCGCGGAAAGCGCAGTTTCCCGGTCGGCTTCCGGCGTTGCTATGGCGACGATAGAAGATTACGTCATGACATCATCGACGTCATGACGTCAGCCGCAATCCCGATCGCCGTCATCGCGAAGCCTGGAGCCGATTGGGAGGCTGCGCTGGCGTGGGAACGCTGGGCGGTACGTATCCCGGAAGTAATTGCAGGTGATCGCGGGGGACCGGAGCAAATTTGTGCATACGCTTAGCTAGCGAACCGCTAGCTAAAGCGTATTGCACCAGTTTAAAAAAAAAAACGACACCCCGTGTGTCGCACTGAGTTACCGCTAAGGAGGTTAATATGTTTTCCGAGCATCTTAACACTTACCGTAGTTATTTCTTTATCAGATTTATAGTGGTACATATTTTATCATATAATGTTAAAGAGGAGCTGTCAGCCATACTATGCCAGTTAAAAAAACGACATATATAAGTAGATAAATACTAGCTCTACTTACATAACATGTGTATTGCACAGTCCAGGTGTTGATTTCAGTGAACTTTATAAAATAAAAAAAGGTAAATGGAGAGAATTCTGTTTGCTGGCAGGGGCCATCTTTACTCCCTCCAGCTGAAGCCAATGGTGAGATCAATTCCTCCCTTCCTCCCCCTTCCTCCCCACACCAATAGCAAGCGTTGATTGTAAATGCAGGGAATCCCTAAGGAAATGGTAGCAGGGATGGGGGTCCCCATGGATACGATGCAATGCGGTGGTGACAGCCACTGCCCAAATTAATCAGCGGAGATGCCTGTCAGGCTGGAGTGTGGGGAGAGGGCAGACACGGACAGTCATGGGAGGCATCCAATGAGAGGAAAAGGAGTGACACAGGCTGAACTAGTTGTCTCTGTGCAGAAACTCCCCGCGCCCCAGCCTGCACTGCAACTCTTTTTCGGCTGATAAGGAGCTGGGGACATGAGGATTAATCTCTGCAATAAAAAAGTAAGATTGATTTTAAAGTTAAGCATTGCCTCTTTAGCATTCCTTTTATATGATCAACAGATACAAATAGAGAATTGATTTTGTTTTTCATGCCTAACAGTTACTCTTTAAAGGTCTGAACTCTATTAAGAAATGGAGCCTAGCCCTTAAACAAAACCTGTACTGAGAAAAACCTCCCCTGGGGGGTACTCACCTCGGGTGGGGGAAGCCTCCGGATCCTAATGAGGCTTCCCCCATCCTCGGTCCCACGGCAGTGGGAAAAAGCTCCCCAAACAACAGCGGGGATGTAAATATTTACCTTCCGGGCTCCAGCACAGGTGCAGTATCGGCTCTCTGCCTCGGAGATAGGCGGAAATAGCCAATCGCTGTTGGGCTGCTCTACTGCACAGGCGTAAGTCTCCTGCGCCTGCGCAGTAGAGAGGACCCGACGGAGATGGGTTATTTTCGCCTATCTCCGTGTGGCGAGCTGCAACAGCGCCCTTGCTGGAGCCAGGAAAGGTAAAGAAATCAGCGCTTGTCAGGCTTGTAGAGGGAGGATTCCGGGACACTTCGGGGGAGCCAACACTGGACTGCCTGCAGCTACAGCGGAGGGGGAAGCCTCATTGGGACCCTGAGGCTTCCCCCTACCGAGGTGAGTACCCCCCAGGGGACATTTTTTTTTGTCACAGGTTCTCTTTAAACAGTTTTTGGATTCAGGGGCAGATATTGTTCTGGTACAGGAAACTCATTTTAAAAAAAGGGGATCCTTTAATTTTACAGCTAAATACTTTCCTAATATATACATACAGCTAGTGATACTTCTAGTAAAGTGGGAGTTGCCATCTTACTTAAACAGGGTACCTTAATTAAGGTTACAGATCATATCCTGGACCCAAGGGGTAGATATATTGTACTTAAATGTAATATAGGTGATAAGCAATTTTTATTGGCTAATATACCTATACATGCTCCCAATGCACGTCAGGTACCTTTTATGTCCAAAGTTTGTAACTTATTGGACGAGATGGATTGTCCTGCAATAATAATTGGCGGAGATTTAAATGTTATGCATTCCCCTCGATTGGATCATAGCTCGCTGGACAAGCCTGATACTCCTATCTCCACCGTCAAAACCTCCTAGGCGTTCCGTAAGTTGATTAGGTCCCACCACCTTTTTGATGCTATTAGGATATCTGATCCTACTCAGGGCCGGATTTGTACTTTCCAGTGCCCTAGGCCTGCTGTCACCAACCCCTGCACGCCCCCCCCCCCCCCCCCCCCCCCCCCACCACCACCAAAAAACATTCTGTCCAACACTCTGACTAGCGATCACTGGTTTCAATGTGCTCATTTCAGTTGTGCTGCTCTGCCCCCTATTCAACAAATAATTCCTGTAATTTGCGCTTCTGCCCGAATGTGCACAGCAGCGGATAGTGTTCTGGGCATGCATACTTGAGAAATGACGCTGATGTATGACTGGAACTTGTCAAGAAGGTACTTGTCAACACTGTACTGGCCTCGTTTGCTGTGCACATCTGGGCAGGAGCGAGAAATTACAGGGAGCGCGAGTGGCCAGAGCATGCGCTGCTTCTTTGTCCTCTGTGCGACTGGCTGCAGTCGGAGCCACAAACAGGTGCCAAGGCAGTGCAATGGGAGAGAAGCCCATCCAAAACAGAGAACAGGTAAGTAGCAAACATCCTGTCAGGACCCACGTTGGATGTTCTGTTGTAATTAGAGTGGACCTGAACTCAGAACTTCCTCTCTGCTCTAAAAGATATGCAACAACATAACCTTTAAAGAAAAACATTTATTTGTTACAGCTGATATAAATCCTGCAATAAATCTGCAGTGTGTCTACTTCCTGCTTTTATGGAAGCAGACATATTGTTAACATCCTGTGCTTTCAAATGAGCTTAGCTGTTGTGGCAGTCGGGTGACACAGTGTAGAGATAAATTACAACTTGTGACACAGAGGAGGGGGAATTAGACAGGCTCTCTAAATACATAAATGGTACATTTCTCTGTTTTCCTTCTGTCCTGTGCAAGAGTTCAGCTCCACTTTAAAGCATCTGAATGACATATATTTATATTTGCTGAAAAATCTATGCATCTCTTTTGAATGCTGAATGTACATATGGTGGTGTGCTCTAACATATTGACAGTATACAAGAACACAGTCTGAAGAAGGCTTATTAGCAGTAAGCTTACTATTTTTCTTTTAAGCCAATAAGTGGTATCATCCTGATTCAAAACTTTCTGTGTGAGGAAACGCGGAAAAGCCGCCACTAGTACTCAAAGCAAGGCGGCTGATTCCGCGTTCAACATGGCAGCTAGCGCGCAGTCGGAGCGCGGAGAAACCGCCGCATGCCCAGACAACAGGGCGGCGGATTCCGCGTCCGACGCGGCAGGTAGCACGCATAGGCCTACTCTTGTCAGTGATGCTGGATGCGGAGAAAACGCCGCATGCACAGACAGCGGTGAGGCGGATTCCGCATTCAACACAGCAGGAACATTACAACACATGTCTGGTGTGGCTGGGACTGATAGTCCACACTGGTTCAGGAGGACGCGCGCGCGCGCAGAGAGGCAAGGCCTTTATGACAGTCAGAGGGGAGTCAGCTGACCAAGCCGGTCAGCTGACAATTTCAGCAACTTCCATTGGTCCAGCACTTAGGGGAGGCGCTAGAGGGCGCTGGTGTATATATACTGGGTGCTGGTCATTTCTCTGGTGTCTGGCGTTGCGATCACTACGTGGTAGCACTCAGACCTTGTCAGTATCTGTGTTTATTAGACAATTTCGTAGGTGTTGATGATCACGGAGCTCACACCTTAGCCTAGGAATTGTATTATTATCTGTGTTATTATCTAGACCAGTTTCCAAGGTGTTGATGGCCAAGGAACTCACACCTTAGTCTAGGAATTCTGTACCATCTGTATCATTATTATTATCTAGTCTAGTTCCAGGAGTGTTGAGAATCTAGAAGCTCACACTCAAGCCTAGGCATTGTTGATTATCTGTTATGACCTTCTGCTTTCCTGACCATTCTTCTGATCTCTGATTCTGTACCTTTGTTATTCTGATACTCTGTTGCCAAACTCTGCTGGTCTTAGGATTCTGCCCCTGAATACTGTCTCTGTACTTTATCTGTCCGTGTGTTAACGACCTGGCCTGTCCGACTTCGAGAACTTTCTTTGCTCTTAAGAGATAGTTCGCAGATCTGTCAGTGACACTTCCTCATTGGTGTCACTCACGTTCTGTCCTTCCCACTCTCAACCTAGCTCCGCCCCTCGGGGAGCTTCAGACCTGTGAAAGGAACCTGATCTCAAGCATTATCTCCCACTGTTTAGCACCCTTCTCTCGGGTGCTCTCCTCAAAGTATTACTGTTGCACCAAACACTCTTACCACTCAGGTGTCCAGAGGTTAGAGATATATCTGATTATCGGTGATACTGCAGATCATCAATAATCGGGTATATATCTGTATTTTCGGTGATACTGCAGATCACCGGTAATCAGACACTTTCTGTGTTACACCGATCGTTACAGAACGCCAGACCCAAAAATGCAAATGGACGCACACACTGACTGTCTGGGCGCACTTACCACTTCGGTGGACTCCATCAATCAAGTGCTGGGTAACCACAAAGCTATGATTGACGCTTTGTCCGGTTCTTTACGTACCCTCCAGACGGCAGTGGACGAGGTGCGATCCCCTCCTAGCACAGACATACGTATGCCTGTACCTGAAAAATTTTCTGGTCACAGATCTGACTTTCGAAATTTTAGGAGTAGAGTGTTATCATATTTTGAGTTGAGATCCAGATCTTCAGGAACCATGACCCAAAGGGTCACGTTTATTAAGACTTTGTTATCGGGCGACTCCCAGACCTGGGCATACAGTTTACCCGCTGGAGATTTAGTCTTAACCTCCGTAGACAAATATTTTAAGGCTATGGCAGTAATTTACGACGATCCAGACATTGCCTCGACTTCTGAGCGGAAGCTCAAGTTGTTGCGTCAAGGCAAGAGTCCAGACGAGGAGTATGCTGCCGAATTTAGGAGGTGGTCAGTTTCAGCCAGGTGGGACACCTATGCCCTTTTAGACTGTTTCTTATCAGGACTATCAGATGAGGTCTCTGATCTTATGTTAAGTCAGCCTGAACCTAAAACTGTCGATGAGGCCATTTCATCGGCAATCAGGATTGATCGCAGATTACGTTATCAAAAGCATACCCGGGGTAGAAACAATGTTAAAATGGTGTCCTACACTGCGCCTCAGGTGACTCCACCTCCTCCAGTTTCACCTCCTCCAGAGCCAATGCAGATTGGTCGGTCAAAACTGTCCCAAGTGGAGCGGAGACGCAGGATTTCTGAGCAGTTGTGTCTTTATTGTGCAGAGGGGGGTCATAGAGTACGAAATTGCCCTAAGAAGTCGGGAAACGCCACTGCCTAGGAGTAGTTGGGGGTAATACCCTAGGCGTACAGCTCTTACTCCTAGAGGATAAGCGATTACTTCTCCCTTGTATGATTACATGGGAAGATAAATCTGAAGTCTCTGAGGCCTTCATTGATTCAGGCTCAGCAGCTAATTTTATGGACTACGAATTTGCTTTGAAATTAGGTGTTCCGCTCACTCCAGTTAAACCACCCCTTCAGGTCACGGCAGTGGATGATTCCCTGCTACAGCGTAACCATCCGCTGTCCCAGACACCTGAGGTGGAAGTCACTATAGGGGTGCTGCATAGAGAGAAGTTGCAGTTTTTTTGTATTGCGCATGACAACCTCCACAATCATCCTTGGTATGCCGTGGTTACACCTTCACTCCCCTCAGATAAATTGGGCTACCGGTCAGCTAACGAGCTGGTCAGCCCACTGTTTTCGTCATTGCTTAGTGAAGGTGACCTTAGGCCAGACCAGGATTCATGTGGAGGGTGTCCCGGAACAATATGTTGAGTTTTCGGACGTATTTTGTCCCAAGGCTGCCGATAAACTACCTCCACATCGCCCGTTCGATTGCCCGATTGATCTCCGATCAGGTTGTATGCCCCCTAGAGGCCATCTCTACAATTTGTCTGGGCCAGAAAAGGTGGCCATGCAAGAATACATCCGTGAGAACTTGGCTAAGGGATTTATTCGTCCGTCCCGGTCACCTGCCGGAGCAGGTTTCTTTTTTGTAAAAAAAAAGGACGGAGGACGGAGGCCATGCATTGATTACCGGGGACTGAATAAAATCACAGTTAAAAATCGCTATCCATTACCCTTGATAGACGATTTATTCACTCAGGTCACCAATGCCAAGATCTTTTCGAAATTGGATTTGCGGGGTGCATACAATCTGGTGCGGATCAGAGAGGGCGATGAATGGAAGACGGCCTTTAACACACCCGACGGGCATTACGAGTACCTGGTGATGCCCTTCGGGTTGTGTAACGCCCTGGCCGTCTTCCAGGAACTCATTAATGAAGTTTTCAGAGAGGTGTTGGGTAAATTTGTCCTAATATACCTGGACGATATACTGATCTTCTCAGACAACCTCTCTGAGCACAGGGCTCATGTCAAATTCGTGCTGCACAAGCTTAGACAAAACAGGCTTTATGCTAAATTGGAGAAATGCATTTTTGAGGTGACATCTGTCGCATTTTTGGGATACATAATTTCCACATCGGGCCTTTCTATGGATCCCGCCAAAGTCTCTGCTGTCCTGGAATGGCCCCAACCAGTAGGACTCAAATCTCTTCAGAGATTTTTAGGGTTTGCAAACTACTATAGAAGGTTCATAAAGGGGTACTCCACAGTCATAGCACCCCTCACCAGTCTCACAAAGAAAGGGGCAGATACCAACCACTGGTCCTCCGAAGCTCTGGCCGCTTTCTCCACTTTGAAAAAATTGTTTTGCTCTGCACCCATATTGAGACACGTAGACACCTCTTATCCATTAATTGTAGAGGTTGACGCCTCAGAAGTTGGGGTAGGGGCTGTGCTGTCTCAACGCTCTGGGCTGCAGGGAAGATTACACTCGTGTGCCTATTTCTCTCGGAGGTTTTCACCAGCAGAGAAAAACTACGATATAGGTAACAGGGAGCTTCTAGCCATTAAGTTGGCCTTTGAAGAATGGCGTCATTGGCTAGAAGGAGCAGAACATACTATTACAGTTTACACTGATCACAAAAATTTGGAATACATTGAGGGGGCTAAAAGATTGAGTCCCCGTCAGGCTCGGTGGTCACTGTTTTTCTCGAGATTTAGATTTGTAATTACGTACACTCTGGGTAGTAAAAACATTAAGGCGGATGCCTTGTCCAGGTGTTTTGAGCCGGAGACAGCACAGCCCTCAGACCCAGAGACCATTGTCCCACAGAGAGTAGTGCTGGGAGCCACAGAGACTTGGAAAGACTGGACGGAGACTTTAAGTCCCTTCCAGCAGGATATCCCTGAGGGAAAGCCTGAAGGGGTTATGTTTGTGCCACTACCATTTCGTCTTCAGATTTTGCAGATGTTCTACTCACACAAAAATGCCGGGCACCCAGGGGCCTCCAGAACGCAAGACTTGGTTGCTAGATGCGCTTGGTGGCCTTCTCTGGCAACGGACTGCAAGGAGTATGTTAGAGAGTGTGCAGTGTGTGCAAAAAGCAAGCCCTCCCGTCTGGCACCCGTGGGAACGTTGCAGCCTTTGCCCACCCCAAGTGAACCATGGACCCATTTGTCCATGGATTTTGTGGGCGAGCTTCCTAGGTTTGAAGGCATGTCGGTCATTTGGGTGGTAGTCGACCGTTTCAGTAAAATGGCCCATTTTGTGCCCTTGAAAGGACTCCCCTCGGCCCAGGAGCTGGCCGATCTTTTCATCATCCACGTTTTCCGGCTTCATGGCATTCCGGAAAACATAGTGTCAGATCGGGGAGTCCAATTTGTTTCTAGATTTTGGAGGGCATTTTGCCATCAAATGGGCATGGAACTGTCATTTTCGTCGGGCTACCACCCACAGACCAATGGTCAGACGGAAAGGGTTAATCAATCATTTGAACAGTTCTTGAGGTGTTATGTTGCAGAAGCACAAAGTGATTGGGTCAAGTTCTTGCCGTATGCAGAATTTGCACACAATAATTTGAAAAGCTCTTCCTCTGGGTTCTCTCCGTTTCAGGTGGTAACTGGAAAGTTGCCCAAGTTTTCCCCATTGCATGTAGCCTCCACTCTGTTTCCAGCTCTGGAGGCTTGGCAAAAGTCGTTCAAAGCCATTTGGGGAATCATGAAAAGTAATTTGGAAAAGGCTTTTCAAAGTCAGAAAGGTCAAGCTGACAAGAAACGATCCTTAGAGTGGAAGATCCGACCAGGAGACCTGGTCTGGGTGTCCACACGTCATTTAACCCTGAAACAGCCCTCACCCAAGCTAGGTCCCAGGTTTGTGGGTCCTTTTTCTGTGACCAGGAAGATCAACAATGTTACTTATGCCATTGATCTTCCTGCCAGCATGCGTGATGTAAGATCTTTTCATGTGTCCCTGCTTAAGCCAGCAGTCCATGTGGGTGCCACTCCTCCTCCTCCTGTGATGGTAGACGACCAACTTGAGTATGAAGTAGAAAAGGTTTTAGATTCACGGGTAGTGCAGAACTCACTACAGTATCGGGTGCACTGGAAGGGGTATGGTTTGGAGGAGAGAACATGGGTACCTGAGTGTCACATGCATGCGGACAAATTAAGAAGGGAATTCCACACTCGATATCCTGAGAAACCGGGTAGTAGTTGTCCGGAGTCCACTCCTCGGGGGGGGGGGTACTGTGAGGAAACGCGGAAAAGCCGCCGCTAGTACTCAAAGTAAGGCGGCTGATTCCGCGTTCAACATGGCAGCTAGCACGCAGCCGGAGCGCGGAGAAACCGCCGCATACCCAGACCACAGGGCGGCGGATTCCGCATCTGACGTGGCAGGTAGCGCGCATAGGCCTACTCTTGTCAGTTTATGACAGTCAGAGGGGAGTCAGCTGACCAAGCCGGTCAGCTGACAATTTCAGCAACTTCCATTGGTCCAGCACTTAGGGGAGGCGCTAGAGAGCGCTGGTGTATATATACTGGGTGCTGGTAATTTCTCTGGTGTCTGGCGTTGCGATCACTACGTGGTAGCACTCAGACCTTGTCAGTATCTGTGTTTATTAGACAATTTCGTAGGTGTTGATGATCACGGAGCTCACACCTTAGCCTAGGAATTGTATTATTATCTGTGTTATTATCTAGACCAGTTTCCAAGGTGTTGATGGCCAAGGAACTCACACCTTAGTCTAGGAATTCTGTACCATCTGTATCATTATTATTATCTAGTCTAGTTCCAGGAGTGTTGAGAATCTAGGAGCTCACACTCAAGCCTAGGCATTGTTGATTATCTGTTATGACCTTCTGCTTTCCTGACCATTCTTCTGATCTCTGATTCTGTACCTTTGTTATTCTGATACTCTGTTGCCAAACTCTGCTGGTCTTAGAATTCTGCCCCTGTATACTGTCTCTGTACTTTATCTGTCCGTGTGTTAACGACCTGGCCTGTCCGACCTCGAGAACTCTCTCTGCTGTTAAGAGATAATTCGCAGATCTGTCAGTGACACTTACTCATTGGTGTCACTCACGTTCTGTCCTTCCCACTCTCAACCTAGCTCCGCCCCTCGGGGAGCTTCAGACCTGTGGAAGGAACCTGATCTCAAGCATTATCTCCCACTGTTTAGCACCCTTCTCTCGGGTGCTCTCCTCAAAGTATTACTGTTGCACCAAACACTCTTATCACTCAGGTGTCCAGAGGTTAGAGATATATCTGATTATCGGTGATACTGCAGATCATCAATAATCGGGTATATATCTGTATTTTCGGTGATACTACAGATCACCGGTAATCAGACCCTCTCTGTGTTACACCGATCGTTACATTCTGCTTTTGCTGATGGCTAAGATGGTACAATGCTCTGCTGCTACAGGAAAGCAGGATGCCAAACCATACACACTAGTATAGAGGTAGTAACAGCTCAGGTGACAGTGACAGTGTAGCAATGAAAGGGAAGCAAACAGCATTTTTATTCCTGCAGTTATAGATGGTAGGAGCTGAAGGACAGAAAATGAGTCGGGAAAGAGTTAACTGAGACCACTGCTGGCTAGGAAGAAAAAAACTAAAGAGAAACAGTCATAAATTAGGGTTAGATAAGAGTGTAATTTACTGCTTCTGGGGTCAGTGTCACAACTGTAAAAGAGAAAGTAAAGAAACTAGCAGAGTTCACTGATGTTTGGGAATGCCTGCATTAAAACTCAGCGGAACTTAGTTCTATCTGCTCTGTAATGTAAATCCCTTTTATTTCTCCCATCCACTTGTATGTTCATCACCAGGAATTGATCAGGTGGCAGTTATGATTGATCCTGATTGTTATAACACATCAAGAAGTGTGAGAGAGAGAGATGCAGGGATTGGGGAACTCTGGAATTCAGCTATTAGTGCAGAGCAGGGCGCTGGCTGGCTGCGCTGTGGGGCCAGAAGAGATGATTTACTTTGACATATAACCTCTTCTCTCTCCAAGTCCGGCCGCCCTTCTGATCTTATCTGATTTTATCGCCCTAGGCCGTGGCCTCTGTGGCCTTTCCAGAAATCCGGCCCTGATCCTACTCAACAGCGATATACATTTTATTCTCCAGTTCATAAAACACATACCAGGATAGATAATTTCTTAATCTCAGCCCCAATTTTAAGATTAATGAAATCAGCAGAAATAATGGATATTTCCTGGTCTGACCATGCCCCAATTTTGTTAAAACTCACACTTGATAAATTGTGCCCTAAGCCGTACCACTGGCATCTAAATTAAAGCCTATTACAAAATGAGGAAACTTAAAATATTTTGAAAACTTCCCTTCAATACTTTTTTCTAGCTCTGTGGACAAAATGTCATCCCTTTGGGAAGCACATAAGGCTTTCTTTCGGGCCCATGTATTGCTTTAGGTGCCAAACACAAGAAAGATAAGCTTATGCAGATTAATTAAATTTCATAGAACCTTAAAAAAAAAGAGGTTGAATACTCTCGAAACCCTAATTTGGCTATACTGAAAATGATTATTGGCCTACGCAATCAGTTGAAAGATCTTTTAGTTACCCGTACAGTTAAATCTCTTCAATGGTCCCGACGCTTCTTTTATGATAAGGCGAACAAACCCCATACATTGATGGCAAGAATGCTCAGAGGGCATTCCCAGAGACATTCCCCTGATAAAATGATTGCCCCCTCGGGAATCCCTATACTAGACCCACAAGGGATAGCTAATGCCTTTGCAAAATTTTACGAGGAACTTTACTCCTGCTTAGAAAAAGATAAACATCCTGAGTTTGATATGGAAAAAAAAATGCTTATTCATCTCTAAAACTAAGATGCCACAATTTGCATTAGAGGACTTAAATACTTTAAATGCTCCAATTGACCAGGAGGAAATATGTATGATTCTAAAGGCATTACCCTTACATAAGGCCCCCGGGCCGGATGGATTACCATATATTTACTATAAGACATATCAGGGTACACTTAATCCTTACTTAGTGAGACTCTTTAATAGTATTTTAACTGGTACAGATATTCCTCCAAATTTTGGCCACTCACACCTGTCTGTGATTCTTAAACCAGATAAAGATGAAACCAATTGCGGTAGCTATAGGCCGATAGCCCTTCTAAATTCAGACTACAAGCTTTTCACAAAAATATTGGCTACCAGACTAGCTAATATATTACCGGATCTGGTTACTAAAGATCAAGTCGAAGTTGTTTATCACAGACAAGCTGGAGACAACACAAGGCGCACAATCTCATTGATAGATTTCCTCAGATTCACAAAAACACCAACCCTCCTGCTTAGTCTTGATGCAGAGAAGGCTTTCGCCTTAGCTGGCCTTATATGTTTGCGTTGTTGGATGCTATGGGTTTCCATGGTTCATTTGTCAAAGCACTTTCACTTTTGTACTCCACCCCGTGTGCTCTGGCGCTCTCAATCTCCACTGACAAGGGATATGTTGAACTTGATTGACAAAATTCTCGATGTTAAACGAATGGAAGAAATGACAGCTAGACTGAGTAATACCACTGAAAAGTTTTATGAAATTTGGAGCCCTTGGGAGCTTAGCAAAATAGCAGAGGACTATGGCTCCCTTTCATAGCTTAACTCACCTTAATGAGTGCTTTAGACCTTTTCCCCTTTCGATTTTTGCTGAACTTTGCTATATTCGATGTGACTTCCGTAGATGCTTGGATCATAAATGTGATTGGTTAAGCAGCTGACATATTCTTATTGCCTGAATTTTCTTGTGTTACATGGTTCATGTTAAGTGATTGCTATTTTCTGCTCACTTATTTATTCCTTTTCAGATCCACTATATATAGGACATTTTACTGTTGCTGTCCGTGGATCATCTATGCCTTATCTCCGCCCACAGCACAAACAGAGCCGCTTGAGGTATGCTAAAGCACATTTGAACAAGCCAGCTTCATTTTGGAATAAGGTACTGTGGACTGATGAAACTAAAATTGAGTTATTTGGGCATAACAAGGGGCGTTATGCATAGAGGAAAAAGAACACAGCATTCCAAGAAAAACACCTGCCACCTACAGTAAAATATGGTGGTGGTTTCATCATGCTGTGGGGCTGTGTGGCCAGTGCAGGGACTGGGAATCTTGTCAAAGTTGAGGGACGCATGGATTCCACTCAGTATCAGCAGATTCTGAAGACCAATGTCCAGGAATCAGTGACAAAGCTGAAGCTTCACCGGGGCTGGATCTTTCAACAAGATAACGGCCCTAAACACTGCTCAAAATCCACTAAGGCATTAGTGCAGAGGAACAAATACAACGTTCTGGAATGGCCATCTCAGTCCCCCGACCTGAATATCATTGAAAATCTGTGGTGTTGTAAGGAGTAAGCAGGCTACCGCCACCTTTGCTGCCACTGACTCACAGTTGTTGCCGTCCCTGCCGCTGACTCACATGCGTGCAGGGCGGCAGGAGGAGGACGCGTCTCAGTGCACGCTCCGACAGTAGTCACATGTCTCCCTGCGTGTCAGCTGATAAGCTGACACGCCAAACTCCGATTGGTGGATGCTTGTATTTGAATCTGTGTGAGTGTTGTCTGGGCCCGTGATAGCCTATGCTGGGCTTGTAGCTGAGATTGCGCTCACACCAAGTGCCTTGTCTTGCTGCAGATTTCTGTCTGTCTCTTGACCAAAGCTTCTTGCATATTTGATTACCTGTTGCCGACTCGGATTGTACCCGACAACGTTCTTCTGATCACCTGTTATTGACCCGGCTGGCACCTGACTTTGCATCTTACTGGATTTCTTGTTGCCAACCTCTGCTTGTTAAAGGACCTTGCATGAACGCTACCTGCCCTGATTCTGGTCTTTGACTATGCATCTATATTGAGATTATACTTTTGTCTGGATTGTCTCCGCCCATAGGCTTCAGGTGACTATTCAAGTATACTGTGTCTGCATTTCCTTGCTGTGTTTGGTGAATGCTATGAGCCAAGTTGTATGCTACATCTACCTGCAGGGTTGTGTAGTTTGGTGTTAGGCAGGAGTGTACACAGGTGTTAGGGCTGGGTTATAGGTCAGTCATATATGAGCATACAGTCTGACCTATAGCAAGTAGCCAGACAAGCCTGACAGTATCACGGTCCTGAATCCCCTAATCAAAGAGACTTACGGGGGGTCTCCATCATGCAGGAATTACAGCAACAAGTACTGATCCTCACACAGTCTGTTAATGTCCTCAGTGAACAAGTTTCTGCTCAACAATTTGCTCAACAACAACAATATACTCAGTTGGCCAATGCCATATTACATATTGAACTTTCTGCTTCTGCTTCTGAACATTCTATACCTCCTCAAAAGGACCCTAAAATTCTCTGGCACCAGGTTTCAATTCAGCAATTTCATGAATAACTGCTTAACATATTTCAAAGTGCGTTCTCAATCCTCTGGTTCAGAATCTAAGCGTGCCTTTTCTTATATCTTTGCTCGAAGGAGATTCGCAATCATGGGCTTACGACCTACCAGCTGAGCATGAGGGCCCTTTTCCACTAGCGCAATTGCGTTTGCTGAATCGCAAAAGCGCAAATCACTAGCGATTTTAAAATCGCTAGGGCTTGCTAATTAACATAGGAATCGTGGTAGGTTATTTCCACTACCGCGATTCGAGTTTTACACAAACACGATCGCACGGCGGAGCGATTATTACAGTGATTTTGCTATGCCCTGCAGTGCATAGCAAAATCGCAAACGCTATCGGCAGGAAAAAAAAAGGATTTTGCTGAATCGCAATCGCTAGCGTTTAGCGCTAACGCTAGCGATTGCAAGTGGAAAAGGGCCCTGAAGGTCGTATCAGTGGAGAACTTGATAAAGAGGAACTCCAGCCTAAACAAACATACTGTCATTTAGTTACATTAGTTATGCTAATTAAAATAGATAGGTAATATAATCTCTTACCCACACTGTTTTAAAAGAACAGGCAAATGTTTGATTTCATGATGGCAGCCATCTTTTTGGTTAAAAGGAGGTGACGGGGAGCATGAGACACAGTTCCAACTGTCCTGTGTCCTGAGCACCTCTCCCAGTTGCTAGGCAACGTGAACAACAACATAGGAAATTCCATCATGCCAAGCACAGCATCAGGGGAAAAAAGCCTGGGCTTTTTTTCTTTGATGGGTGGAGCTTAGGTAAAAATGCAGCTAAAAATGATGCTTTGGTAAGAAAAACAAAGTTCTGATGCTGTGAAACTGTTAAAGAAACACCAAGCCTTTTCAGTTCTGCTGAGTAGATTTTTAGTCCGTAGGTTCACTTTAAGCAATTTCTGTTTTGTACTCTGATCCTGATGTTATCTCTACTGCAGTTCAGAAGTTAAGGAACTCGCGACATGGTCGCCGGACAGTAGAGGAGTATGCCACAGAATTTAAACGATGGGATGTTTCGACTAATTGGAATGACTCTGCTCTCATGGATTCCTGTTTGGACTTTCAGATACCATAAATGATATCTTAGTCAGTCATCCAGTACCTACTTCTATTGAAGATGCTAATACTTTGGCAATCAGGGTTGACAGGCGTGTCAGAAAACGCCATCAGGGATAGTGATGGCCCAAATGGTTCGCACGTGAACTTATTCACGCGAACATCGCTGGTTCGCGTTCGCGATCAAACGCGAACTTTATGTGAGTTCGAGCCGCCCTCTATAGTACATCATTGGGCTAAACTTTGACCCTCTACATCACAGTCAGCAGACACATGGCAGCTAATCAGGCTGTACTCCCTCCTGGAGCCCCCCCCCCCTTATAAAAGGCAGCAGCGTCAGCCATTTTCTGCTGTGTTAGTGAGAGAAGGGAGAGAGGTTGCTGCAGAGATAGGGAAAGCTTAGCTAGGCTCTTGTTAGGCTTGTTAGCTTGCTCCTTGCTGATATTTATTGCTAAAAAGCACCCCAAAACAGCTCTTTTGAGAGCTAATGTTCTTGTGATATGGTTTTTTTTATTTTTTTTTGTGGTCCACTTACACTTGCATATACAGCCCTGTCTGTCGCAGCTGGTCCTTGCTAATTGCTATACTGTGCCAGGCCCAGCACATTCAATGCCTACCTTTTCAGTGCACCTGTGTGTGTGACAGCTGCACACTATATTGTAATACCAGTCACTGTACACCTTTCACTGCACCTGTGTGTGTGATAGCTGCACATTGTATTGTAATACCAGTCACTGTATACCTTTCACTGCACCTGTGTGACAGCACGCAGTTTTATATACCAGTCACTGCATACCTGTTAACTGCACCTGTGTGTGTGATAGCTGCACATTGTATTGTAATACCAGTCACTGTATACCGATCACGCTGATACGTGAAGAGATCTAGAGTAACTAGTGTAAATCTCAGTTCTAGTGAGAAAGGCGTAGTCAGGGTCAGGCCGAAGTCGTTCACAAGAGCAGATGAGTGAAGTACAATAGAGTTAGGCAAAATCGTAGTCAATTAACAGGCAGGGTCAAACACATAAGTCAGATCTCAGTCGTATTGGAAGGATCAAACAGTAGCAAAGTCAGGGACAGGCCGAGTCATACACATATATCAGATGGCAGTGGTACAGAAGGGCTAGGCAAGAGCGAGGTCAAGAGGCAGGCAAAAGGTCGGTACACAGATAATATACAATATTACATTATGATATTACAAATATATAATACTACAAAATAATAAGACTGACTGTCTAGAGTACATATATACTGCGCTCATGCGCAATGTATGAAATGTAGCTCTCAATTTCTCACTAGCTAGGGCCAAGAACCAGCGAACTGATTAGTTTCAAGGCCAACGAGCAAGTGAATACTCTGGCCTTAAGTACCCAGGAGGTAGGGAAAAAGCCCAGCCCCCAGAATTGACAGCACCTCCTGCAAAAGGTGTCAGCTGATGACATCAGACATGCCTCCTCAGCCTATAAAGGCAGCTCTTAGCTGCGCACGTCCTGCCAGAAACAACACGCCGGGGGAATGCCATCATGCTAATTCACGTCTACAAGGGAGCCGGGGATGCGTTTGACCAAAGAGGAAGAGGAAGCTTCCTACAGCTGCCGCACCAGGTAAGTTTGTTACATTACCCCTCCCCCCTCGAGGGGTGGACTCCGGATACTCCCCCCGGCCCCCGGCTTACCAGGATGTTGACAATGGAATTCCTGAATTAATTCATCGGCATGAATTTGCCGTGCAGGAACCCAGCATCTTTCTTCAGGGCCATATCCCTTCCAATCCACCAAATACCCCAAACTTTCCTAGAGTCAAGAATTCTCTCTATTTCATATTCGGGCTCTCCATCCACCTCGACAGGAGGTGGAGGAACTGAAGATGAAATTATATTAGCAGCGGGTTTTAAAAGAGAGACATGGAAAGAATTGACTCCTTTAATGGACTGAGGTAATGTCACCCAATACACAACGTCATTCATTTTTTCCTGAATGGGATAGGGGCCAATAAACCTAGGACCCAACTTCACAGAAGGTTGATGTAAAGCACATGTGTCGAACTCCAGGCCTGGAGGGCCAGATCCATGCCAGTGTTTAGGATGGACTGAGGAAGAGGAATGTGTTCTACCTGATGGACCACACCTTTCCTGATTCAGACCCATCAATTCATTTGAGCTGTATCAAAAATGTGTGAGGATCTCGGCCCTCGTAGGACCGGTTTGACATCCCTGATGTAAAGGAATATTATGGGTGGAAACCCACACAAGATCTCCGGGAGAAAATTTAAATTCAGGTGAACGTCGGGCATCGGCATAGAATTTTTGACGGGAAACAGCATTCTGTAGATTTTGCTGAACCTGGGGCCAAATTTGCTTGATGTGAGTACTCCAATCCTCCAAAGCCAGAAAAGGAGAAGGAGAGGATGGAAAGAAAGTGAATTTAGGATTTTGACCAGTGACGGTCCACAAAGGAGACAACTTGGTAGATGAACTAGGAAGGTTGTTGAAGGCGAATTCAGCAAAGGGTAAGAAATCTAATCATGATTCCTGACAATCTGATACAAAACAAAAGAGGTACTGCTCTAATGATTGATTAGTCCTTTCTGTT